>NC_135416.1:24052222-24107222 GCF_051991245.1 Festucalex cinctus | reverse complement strand
ATAATAATCTGGCGATGAAGCTTCACTTTGTGTCACTGCGCTTGTTCCTCTCCGCTGATATGAATAGCAGCGATCGTTGTGAGCCTCAAGACGCTGGCTTTCTTCTAATGTTGGACTCATCTGCTAGCTTCCACTGCTGAGCAGTGACACATTACATCACTGGAGCCACCGGCAGAAAAACGCCACATTTGAAGCATGTTGTCAAACATGCAATACAATTATTTACCATGTATTTTTGCTTGTTTTTAACCTGTTTTTATAATGTGACCCACCACTTTTTTTTTCTTTTCTTTTTTATCTTTAATATCTGTAGCATTCAATGTTACGGGCGTATTTTGAGGAAGTGTTTATTGATGCAGTGTTGTACCTGAACGAATTCAATGAACAAGAGTTCATGAAATCGTTCATATTTTGGGCAAACATGAACTGAATGAAGTGCATTTTTGCTTCGTGAATGTTTCTGTGAATTTCATTCTGGGTCTAATGAACGGCATTGAAGGGCGTTAACTCTTTATCCAGGTTGCCAGGTTTTCTCCTGGTAGAAAACTAAATACACCGGAAATGCACCTTAATTGGGTGGTAATGCCATTATCTGGCAACCCCAGCGGCGACGAACGGTCACAAGGCAATACGTCATAAAAATGTGACGCATGCTTGCCTGATGTAACTAGCAGCACCAGTGTGTTGCTTGCGTAGCAAACGCGGAGCATATGTGATTCTACCGTCATGAAAAACAACACACAACAAGAAGAAATACATGCACTGGATATTTGAATACAACACAAGGTTCGTTCATGAAACATCGCTAGCACGAATGCTAAAGTTGATGGTAGATCTCATTCAAATGCTAAAAGGAAATGAACAACTTCGGGAGTTAGATTCCTTCAAAATAATGAATATTCACACACAAACCCTTTGGAAATGCATATACAAGTAGAAAGGTACGATAACGCTGCTCAAAGGCACACATTTTCCCAATCTAGAAAAACGAGTAACAGTTGTATTAACAGAACTCAAATGTCACCATCTGCATGCATGCACATTGTATGGCACCACACTGCCCCTAAGAGGCCAACACACGCAGGAACCATCTGTTTTGTTTGTTATTTGTATTTCAAAATTGTCGTGCATTATGTATTTTAGTGGACAATATTATTATATTACTTTCCTACTAATTTAATTGTTCATTGTCTTTTAAGTTATATTTAAAGGATCAGTTAAAAAAAAACACAAACAAAATAAAACTACGAACTAGTTTATTTTTGGACCAATGAACTTAGTTAAAAAAAATATGAACTATGAAATAATCTAGTTAATTTTAAAATTTGTGAGCTGAATTTAGAACTAGTTTGTGTAGAAAACTTTCGCAACACTGGATATCTGTAACAAAATACGGACAATTGAATTCACTTAACATATGGATTTGACTTGATTTGAATGGATGGTGTTACTGTGATGTAGCTGTTGGTGTGTACTATCACTGATCCAAGTGCACCCGGGGAAACGTGTCCAATTAAGGGACTAGACAAGCACAGCTCAAAGACTCCATATGAAGAAAAACACATTTGGACAGCATTTTCCTTTGCCAAGACACCTCCACTTAAACCAGGTTGAGGTGGGGCTCGATGGCAAGTGTCTGGTGGACTGGGGGTCAAGCAGCAACTTTCATTTTGGGGACATGATGAAAGCGCTGGGTCCAACAACACGGAGTAAAATATGTGGACCTTCTTTCTCTTATTGCTGAGAGCAACACGGATTTCGTTACCATTACTAAAGTGTTTCGTGGGACGTCGGGTAAAATACAAAACGACCTGATAACTGCTATTGCTGAATTGATGGCAGAAGAGGCAGCTCACAATGGCCCTGCATGACATTACGGGCACAGGTGTCAAGGAGCGATTTGTCAGATGTGACCAGTGGGAAGTGAGCAGATGACATTGCAGGTCATATCATCAGATTTTTATTGGAAAATGAAAACCTGGACAAAGTTGTGGCGCAGTGTTTTGACAGGGGTCATGTCTTCTGGATTAAATGGGATGAAGGCTAAAGTTAAAGAAAGAGCACCTTTGGCTTTATTCATACACTTCTATGCAAATCGGCTCAATTTCAGGACTGACTCAAGGGCCCTCAAAGCTCAAAGAATTCAAGATCTTTTTCAGCCACTTCAATGCACTTGCTTCATTTTTTTTTTTTTCCCCTAGATCGCCTCGATCGCATGAAGCTACTGGAGAAATTTGCCAGCGGCGTCTCACCTGTGTGGCACCAACACGGTGGTAGTACACATTCAGAGTGATCAATATTTGTCAGCAGACTATATTGAACCTTTTCTGGTCTAAAACTATTTCACATAAAATGATCACATGTTTTTGATGAAAAACAAATTCACACACAATTACAGTGGCTACTATGGCTATGGCTATGAGCTATGAGCTAAGTTAGCCAGCATTAGTTAGTAGTCACATTAACATTATTGTTGGAACGTTATATGGAATGTTATGGAATGTTGAGTTATAACTAAAATGTACGTTTTTTTTTTTGTTTTTTTTTTTACCTTTCACAGTGAATCCACCTCCTGTCTGTCCCATGTGTTTGTGCTGTGTGTCACATGATTTTACAAAATCATATAATTTTCATCTTGTTTTTGTTCATGCACTACAATGTCCATAGATTTGAGTCCAGTATTTATTAAGTGAAGGACATTTTTCGTGTCGTCTTCGTTAGTCGATGAAAATGTATACTGATTTAGTCCCAGTTATTGTTTATTAACTCATTTGCTCCCAGTAACGTATAAATACGTTTTTAATGTTCTGTCCCAAAGACGTATTTATACGTTTTTGTTGTTGTTGTTTTTTCCAAATCAATAATAGGATACAACTTTGCCACCTTTGTTTAACTCATTTGCTCCCAATAACGTGTAAATACGTTTTTCATGTTTTAAGTGTACCAAAGACGTATTTATACGGTTTTTTTTTTGTTTTTTTTGTTTTTTTGTTTTTTTTTAAATGCTGGAGCATACAGAAGGCTTTGATGCAGCCTCTCAACGGCAAAGAACGGTTGCAGAAATGGTAGTTATTACACAAACGGCCAGCAGGTGGCAGCAGAGCAAAGGAGATCAACCAGGGCCATGTAGAAAAAAAGCTCAATTACTTACAATTTTAAATAGATTTGTGAAAACTGATGAAACTTAGCTCTCTTCTAATGCTAATTGCTGCCAAACGGAAACAGATAGAAACATACTTTTTTTTTTCCTGATGAAAGAAGAAACTTTAATCTTTCTTTTGATAGGTTCCATGCATGTATAGCAATAGAACACAATATTCTGTGGGCCTCTCAAAATCAGTCAAAATCCAGTAAAACAGCCAGGAGCGAACGGGATTGCTTCTGTGAAAATTGTCACGCCGCCACCAGAGTGGCGGTTCATGCTTTTGTTTTTACAGTCATGTTCCTGTTTTATTTTGATAGTCCTGACTCCACTCTCACCCCAGGTCACTTACCCTTCCTGCAGCTCAATGATTACCGGTCCACGCCCATGATCAGCACCACCTGTTCCCAATCAACCCGGACATAAAAGCCACCTGATTCCTCCCCTCTGTGCCGAAGTGTCACATATCTCAGTGCATGGAAGCGTCCTCTCAGTCCTCGTACCACAGTCCTTGTTTGATGTCTAGCCTTGCCTTGTCTTGCGCCTTTAGTTTGCCCTGGTTTTCCTCCCTTGTGGAGCGCCTTTTGTTGTCCCTGTTTTTGAGTGCCCTTTTTTGTATCTCCCGTGTGGAGCTCTTTTTGTTCAGCCTTTTTTCCCTCTTTAAGAGGCGTTTTGGTTTTCGTGTTATTAAAGCTGCAGCCTTGTTGGCCAACTTTACATCTGCGTCTGAGTCCTACCTCCTCACGTCGTGTCAGTACACTTCGGCCAGCATGGACTCAGCAGATAAGTTGGAGGCTGCACTGCGGAGGCAGGCCACTCGCTTGTCACACCTGGAGGAGGTCCAGCAAGCCATGGCCACCCGGATAGGTGAACTTGCTGGACAGGTGCAGGGGCTGATGAGCCACCTGCAACACTCCACGCTACCCGCCACGAGACAGGAAACCACCGCTGAACCACCGACCACAACTCCAGCATTGGCCGGAGTAGGTCTGAGACTGGCTCCCCCGGAGCGTTATTCAGGAGTACCAGGACACTGCCAGGCATTCCTGACTGAATGCGATATTCATTTTGAACTTTCACCACAGGCCTTTCCTACAGACCGTTCCCACGTGGCCTTCATGATCTCGCACCTGACTGGACGAGCCAGGGACTGGGCCACCGCGGAATGGGCACGAAACTCCCCGACCTGCTCAACCGCAGCCGGGTTTTGCATGACTCTCCGCCAAGTTTTCGATCCAGTCAACATGGATCGAGAGAAGACGCGAGAACTCAGCTATCTCAGACAAGGCAGAGAATCGGTCAATGATTATGCCATCCGATTCCGAACTCTAGCAGCCAAGAGTGGCTGGAACGATACAGCTCTCTATGATCACTTTTTAAAGGGACTCACAACCTCAATGCAGGAACTCTTGCTTCCTAGTGACTTACCCGGCGACCTGGACTCGTTGATTTCGCTTGCCATCCGCACTGATCATCGGAGGCGGGAGCTCAAGCAGAGCAGCGGACTCCAAGGGATACCCGGTTCTGGACCCCTCCAGCATCCACTGGCAAGTGAGACTCCACGATATGCATTTCCCCAGTCATCCTCCGCGAGGGAGGTCAGTGGGAATGACGAGGAACCCATGCAGCTTGGTCGGGCCCAGTTAACCACAGAGGAGCGACAGCGTCGCCGCCAAGAAGGCCGCTGCTACTACTGTGGTGAACTTGGTCATCGGGTTGGAACTTGCACCGTGAAGAGAGGTTCACCGGTGAGTTTCCCGTCACCCCGACCTGCTAAGACACAAAGAATCACGCAAGCCCAGATACGCCACCATGCTATGACCATTGACATGCCAGCACTCATCGACTCCGGTTCCGACGAGAGCCTCATGGACTGGGGCCTCGTTAAGCAAGTACGAGCCACCACCGCACCCCTTCCCCGGATCATCCAGGCCAGAGCCCTGAATGGCAAGGAGCTCTTCAGCATCACCCACATCACCGAACCCCTGGAAGTACGAATTGGACAACATATCGAAAATCTCCGTTTCCACGTAATCCAAGCTTCGTCTCCCACTTTGGTTCTGGGATATCCTTGGCTACGTCAACACAACCCCCGAATCGACTGGAACTCCGGGAATGTACTGGAATGGGGAAATGATTGTAAGGATCACGTTTTGGACCAATCAGCGACCAGTGCATCCTCAGCCGCAGTCAACATGGTCACCCTTGAGTCTCTCGCTCCCGAGCCTCGCCGGGCGCCGCCTCAAGCCCCCGAGCCTCGCCGGGCGCAGCTCGAAGACCTTACGCCATGCCAAGTCTCTGCATCATGTCACGCCAAGTCTCTGCATCAAGTCACGCCAGGTCTCTGCATCACGCCGACCAAGCCAAAGCCGACCAAGCCAAAGCCGACCAAGCCAAAGCCGACCAAGCCAAAGCCGACCACGCCAAAGCCGACCACGCCAAAGCCGACCACGCCAAAGCCGACCACGCCAAAGCCGACCACGCCAAAGCCGACCACGCCAAAGCCGACCACGCCAAAGCCGACCACGCCAAAGCCGTCGACGCCAAAGCCGTCCACGCCAAAGCCGTCCACGCCTAAGCCGTCCACGCCTAAGCCGTCCACGCCTAAGCCGTCCACGCCAAAGTCTACCACACCACGCCAGATCGGCCAAGCCTGCCACGACTCGCCAAGTCCGCCAAGCCTGCCACGCCAAGTCTGCCACGTCTGCCACGCCTGCCAAGCCTGCCACGCCTCGTCAAATCTGCCAAGCCTGCCACGCCAAGTCTGCCACGTCTGCCACGCCTCGCCAAGTCTGCCAAGTCTGCCAGGTCTACCAAGTCAAAACTATCCACGGGATCCCCTTGGTACTTTCCAAACCTGATCCTGCGCTAGGAAAAGGTCTTCGGAACGGTCCCGACGGGACTCTCGTCTGGCGTCATGGACGCCCTCCTGAACTGCCTTTTTGTCTGGGACGGATGGGTGGGTCGTGTTCCCACCTCCGTGCCCCCTTCCACCCGCCCTTGTTTTTGGACTCCTTGCTGAAAGGCCGTCAAGGGCCGGCCATTGAGGGGGGGGTACTGTCACGCCGCCACCAGAGTGGCGGTTCATGCTTTTGTTTTTACAGTCATGTTCCTGTTTTATTTTGATAGTCCTGACTCCACTCTCACCCCAGGTCACTTACCCTTCCTGCAGCTCAATGATTACCGGTCCAAATGATTACCAGGTGTCAAGGAGTGATTTGTCAGATGTGAGCAGATGACATTGCAGGTCATATCATCAGATTTTTATTGGAAAATGAAAACCTGGACAAAGTTGTGGCGCAGTGTTTTGACAGGGGTCATGTCTTCTGGATTAAATGGGATGAAGGCTAAAGTTAAAGAAAGAGCACCTTTGGCTTTATTCATACACTTCTATGCAAATCGGCTCAATTTCAGGACTGACTCAAGGGGCCTCAAAGCTCAAAGAATTCAAGATCTTTTTCAGCCACTTCAGTGCACTTGCTTCATTTTTTTTTTTTTTTTTCCTAGATCGCCTCGATCGCATGAAGCTACTGGAGAAATTTGCCAGCGGCGTCTCACCTGTGTGGCACCAACACGGTGGTAGTACACATTCAGAGTGATCAATATTTGTCAGCAGACTATATTGAACCTTTTCTGGTCTAAAACTATTTCACATAAAATGATCACATGTTTTTGATGAAAAACAAATTCACACACAATTACAGTGGCTACTATGGCTATGGCTATGAGCTATGAGCTAAGTTAGCCAGCATTAGTTAGTAGTCACATTAACATTATTGTTGGAACGTTGTATGGAATGTTATGGAATGTTGAGTTATAACTAAAATGTACGTTTTTTTTTTGTTTGTTTTTTTACCTTTCACAGTGAATCCACCTGTCTGTCCCATGTGTTTGTGCTGTGTGTCACATGATTTTACAAAATCATATAATTTTCATCTTGTTTTTGTTCATGCACTACAATGTCCATAGATTTGAGTCCAGTATTTATTGAGTGAAGGACATTTTTCGTGTCGTCTTCGTTAGTCGATGAAAATGTATACTGATTTAGTCCCAGTTATTGTTTATTAACTCATTTGCTCCCAGTAACGTATAAATACGTTTTTAATGTTCTGTCCCAAAGACGTATTTATACGTTTTTTTTGTTGTTTTTTCCAAATCAATAATAGGATACAACTTTGCCACCTTTGTTTAACTCATTTGCTCCCAATAACGTGTAAATACGTTTTTCATGTTTTAAGTGTACCAAAGACGTATTTATACGGTTTTTTTTTTGTTTTTTTTGTTTTTTTGTTTTTTTTTAAATGCTGGAGCATACAGAAGGCTTTGATGCAGCCTCTCAACGGCAAAGAACGGTTGCAGAAATGGTAGTTATTACACAAACGGCCAGCAGGTGGCAGCAGAGCAAAGGAGATCAACCAGGGCCATGTAGAAAAAAAGCTCAATTACTTACAATTTTAAATAGATTTGTGAAAACTGATGAAACTTAGCTCTCTTCTAATGCTAATTGCTGCCAAACGGAAACAGATAGAAACATACTCTTTTTTTTTTTCCTGATGAAAGAAGAAACTTTAATCTTTCTTTTGATAGGTTCCATGCATGTATAGCAATAGAACACAATATTCTGTGGGCCTCTCAAAATCCAGTAAAACAGCCAGGAGCGAACGGGATTGCTTCTGTGAAAATTGTCACGCCGCCACCAGAGTGGCGGTTCATGCTTTTGTTTTTACAGTCATGTTCCTGTTTTATTTTGATAGTCCTGACTCCACTCTCACCCCAGGTCACTTACCCTTCCTGCAGCTCAATGATTACCGGTCCACGCCCATGATCAGCACCACCTGTTCCCAATCAACCCGGACATAAAAGCCACCTGATTCCTCCCCTCTGTGCCGAAGTGTCACATATCTCAGTGCATGGAAGCGTCCTCTCAGTCCTCGTACCACAGTCCTTGTTTGATGTCTAGCCTTGCCTTGTCTTGCGCCCTTAGTTTGCCCCTTGTTTTCCTCCCTTGTGGAGCGCCTTTTGTTGTCCCTGTTTTTGAGTGCCCTTTTTTGTATCTCCCGTGTGGAGCTCTTTTTGTTCAGCCTTTTTTCCCTCTTTAAGAGGCGTTTTGGTTTTCGTGTTATTAAAGCTGCAGCCTTGTTGGCCAACTTTACATCTGCGTCTGAGTCCTACCTCCTCACGTCGTGTCAAAAATGGCTGGGAGTGAATGAGTTAATGAGGGTTTTAGTCTAGTGTCGTCGATTGTTTGTCTGATGAAAAATGTGTGTTGACAAAATTATTATTGTTTAGTTTTTGTGGACAAAAATAACACTATATTGCTTGGTGTTGCCGGAATCTGAACACATCTGAATTCATGCAGTAACAGACTGTGTTTGACCTTTGAGGGTCCACTGTACAAGAGTCATGAATACGGAGTGTTTTTTTTTTGTTTTTTGTTTTTTTTTTAAAGGCAAACTGAGGTGACCAGATTGATGCAGGCGAGGCTTCATCTGGTGCATTAACCAGATAGTCAGTAGCCTACCTTGGTCTGGCTACAGTACAAAGTACAAAGGAAGTACTGGCCTTTGGATACTATTTATCTGTAGTGACAGTTTGCCTTTCCTTAGCCACTGCTCTGCAGAAGAGAGGTCAACCATGATGCACAGCTCTGTGTCTTTCCTGCGTGCAAAAAAAAAAAAAAAAAAAGGGGGGTGCAAGAGACTGTCTCTCTTTACATAATATTTGGTTAAAAAGCAGCTGGCAGCCAGCTGTGATAACACACCTAAGCCTGTGCATAATTCATGTCACCTTTTAAAGCCCATTAGAAGTCATTTACTCTTTTCTAAAACATCTCATTATTGATTGACTTTACTGTAATTGCTGCTTTAAGACCTCAAAGATTTCCTGCCAGGTGATTACTGATCTAAGTAGTGAAGCAAGGGTGTGTATCAAGCACTACTACAGATATCAGTAAAGTTCAGCCACTAATTTCCCAATGTCATTCTTTGGTTACACAAGACAATAAGGCTTGCTTCCATACTTGCATTTGAATGGCTGGGCAATCATACGTCAATGTTTCGAGTCATTAGAGTCACTGAAACTCAAGGATATATGAATAGTATAGCTACTTTGTGTCTGAAATTCACTTATTGTCTGAGTCTGACAAGGCAGACGTGTGTCCTATTGTTGTGTCGCAACCCCTCAAATGGCCATAGCTGTTTTTGAAAAATTCTTGCATTCCTTTATTTTTGTATTTTTCTTCAAAAAGTTACTTGTTTTTTGTTCAGTAGGACATTCATAAACTAGAAAGTGACAAAAAACATTCCAACTTAAAAAAAAAAAAAATGTTTTTAAGCGAGGGGTGGTTTTAGAAAAAAACTGCATCTCGCTGGGAGCCCTTCTTCATGTGCATAACCCCCTACCAAAAAAAAAAAAAAAAATGTTTTTAACTGTTATTTTTGTGCATAACATATGGACAACAATTATAAGCAAAGGTTTAATGTGTTAAAGTTCAATTCTAAACAAATGTCTGAAAAAATTCTAAAGTTAGTGTGCTAAATGGATACGGTGGCCATTCATGGGTTTTAACCCACCAGTACCTGACTATTGGCGGCTGTGCAAAAACCTCAACTGTAAATACAGGACTGTCTCAGAAAATTAGAATATTGTGATAAAGTCCTTTATTTTCTCTAATGCAATTAAAAAAAAAAAAAAAAAAAAAGTCGTACATTCTGGATTCAATACAAATCAACTGAAATATTGCAAGCCTTTTATTATTTTAATATTGCTGATTATGGCTTACAGCTTAAACAAAACTCAAATATCCTATCTCAAAATATTAGAATATCATGAAAAAGTATACTAGTAGGCTATTCAATGAATCACTTGAATCATCTAATTCACTTGAAACACCTGCAGGTGTTTCCAAGTGAATCCAGAATGTATGACATTTTTTTTTTTAATTGCATTACAGAAAATAAAGGACTTTATCACAATATTCTAATTTTCTGAGACAGTCCTGTAAGTGACTTGCTGCCTGCAAGCATCATCTGCTCTCCTCACCCCCGTTGGTGCAAGTTTCTTTCTTTCTGCAGGACGTGCAGCAGACAAGACGATTTGACAAGGGGCAGGGGTAGACGCAGACTATTAATACATGAGAATGGGACTCAGGCGGACAAAGAAGCATGAAAGCAGGAAGAAAAGTTTCTGAAATGAGAGGAAACAATTCATACAAAAATAAAGGCAGAAATGACAACATGAAAGAGGATTAAAAACTAACAACATAAGCGATGAGACATGACACTCGTGTTGCCAAATAAGAAAATTCACAAAATAATATACAGGAAATGGATGGATGGAAATTGATCATGAAAATGATCGTGGCCATCAGGAGGTTGGTGTCAAGCCATGGAGAGACTTTGCTAAGATGATGATATGCAAATAATAAGATAATGCGATGACATTTTAATTTAGTCTGCCTGAATAGAGAGACAACACACTTTTCAATAATTCTCTAAAATAGAGAGAAGTTAACGAGAGTCATCTATAATTTTAATTTGAAATCTGTGGAGACAGGATTTGCATACGCTTGCATAGTTAGATTTGGGGAAATAAATTGGCTGCAAATGTCTTACTACAGGGTCAATTATAAAGCCTGCATGGATCAGCAAATATTCATTATCTGTCTTCTGTCCTTAGTTATATCCCTCAACTCCAATATTCTACTTACATATTTATTTATATTCCTAATGTTGGCCCTACTAAATCACTCGAAATTTGACTGAGCAAGGTGTTTAAACAGGTATCGTTTCACTGTGGGAACACTATCATCCAAACCTCTGTGCGCACTAAAGCCATGCAGCGGAAACTGGGAAGAAGTCTTGGTGTCCTGTTAGGGTTTGGTTCCACTTCAGCTCAAGTGTGAACGCTGCATTGACGAAAGGCAAAGACCAGTGGTGTCCAAACTACATTTGCGGCCCGCCGTCCAATTTTCAGTGGCCCGCAACATATGCTAAAAATGGCATTTGACTCAGTTCAAATAAAATGAAGAAAACAAAAATGTTTGGAGATGGTCAAAGTAAGAAGGGAGGGTATCGAAAAACAGGTGCTATTAAAAGGTTATTTTAGTTAACTAAAACAAATAAAAAAAACTAAAACTAATGAAAAAACAAACTAAAATTAAAAAAACAATATTGTTACCAAAATAAAATAAAAACAAAAATGCTTTTTATAAAATGAAAACTAACTGAAACTACATTTTATGTTTACAAAATTAACTATAATTAGAGCAAAAAATGTTCTTTTTAGTTTTTGGTAATTAATTTAATGCTTGAGACTTTGGGGATGATTTTAAATGTGATTTTTAGTAGATTTATTTTGATATAAACTGGAATAATGACGTTTGAAAGTATGTCACACAGAAGTGATGTCATCTAGCAGCAGCCAATAGAAAAGCACCTTCAGATGACGTTGCTCCCATGGTGTTTTTTTAAATATTGTGCACAAGTAGTACACATTAAAAAAAAAAATAGTAATAATAATAATACTAATACTGAAACTAACAAACTAAACTAAAGCTAAGCATTTTTTTAAAGAACTAATAACTAATAAAAACCACCCTGAAAACTAATAAAAACGAACTAAAATGAAAAATTCCAAAACTATAATAACACTACTGCAATATTACAAATAAATTGGTTTATATACTGTAGCATTTTTCTAAATATGCAAAAGCACAAATAAATTATTTCTACAATTTTTAGGACTAAACACAAATTCTCGTCATAATATTATGTGGCCCTTGCGTCCTTCTGATTTTCGGTATGTGGCCCTCAAATAAAAAAGTTTGGACACCCCTGGCATAGACCAATGTTAAACTGCCAGCTTTAGGTCCGCTAAAACTGTTGGAAGTGGGTCTTTGAGGCAAAAATGCTCGTGTGTGTGTGTGTGTGTGCGTGTGGATGTGTGGTGTGTGAAGCTGCAAAGGCACACTTTAGCTCTCTGTTACATGAGTCTCAGAGGGCTTCACAGGCCCACAGTTGACAAATAGTAACGGCATCCCCTGCTCTAAACCCCCAAGAGCGCAAGGAAAAACTCAAAAAGCCCATATGCCATGAGAAGGGACGACATATGTGGGGAATCCCCATTCCAGGATGACCAGGTTGCAATGTGCAACATTTAACACAATGTGCTAACATAAGGTGCTATACAATGTTAACTAGAACAGCGTGAGAGTCCATTTAGTCGGCCACCATGCAGGAAGATGCCTTCAGAGAAGTGGGTCCTCCTCCAAATCCTATGTTGATATAGAATTCTCCATAGCCACACCTCCAGGAAAGTGTCCCACCTCAGAATTTGCCCCAGTCAGTCAGTGCAGAGCTATACAGCTGCATTGTCATCACCTTGCCCAACTTCCAAGCAGTAGACCAGTATCAGTAGCTTTATTTATATTTATATTTATATTTTATGCTTATAGAAAGACAGACAGAAAAAGCTGGATGAATGTGGATGGATGAATGAATTGACTTGATCAAAGCAATTGCTAGTTTCATGAGGAAAACGTTAAAAAGTACCACTAATTGTTACGAGGGACATAACGATATCCAAACATCACGATACGATATTATCACGATATGAAGGTCATGGTACGATAATTATCACAAAATTATGGGAGTGTTGGCGATATTCAAAAAAGATCACAATATTGTAAAGAAAGAGCTCATACTTAAAAAAAACAAAAACAATATTGTGCTTTTGTGAATAACAGCAGTGCATATAAACCACCTACAATCTCTAATAACAATATTGAGGCACTTACTTGCTAATGCAAGCACACATTGATCGCTTCACAAGCAAATTAGATTCCCCTTCATCTGACAATTAGCATCGATTTTAAACATAGAAGGCCAAAACATCCTTAATGAAAATTATATTGCACTAATAAAATAGCCTCTAGAGGGTGCTAGAACTGCACAAATGGAAATCAACCTGTCTTTTTTTTAACAGATGTGTTCCTTTTAAATATTGTGAACAGGACGACGACGATATTGTGGCAGTTTTAATATCACGATATCACGATATTGCCCTTATCGTGACATCCCTAATTGTTACACTGCTCACCTCACATAGACAGACAGCTCCATAGACAGACATTGACATAAGTAATATTTGCAGCGGTAGCCTCAGCAGACACGTGCACGCACACACATGCACACACAGAGGCCGTCAGACAGCTGGCATTCTATGTCCCATGGAGCGAGCTTCTGTAACCTGGGATCAGTCCGCCAAGGTCTCTGCCATTGGCCACCGCCCCGCTCTCTACAAACCTGACCCCCTCTGGCCCCTAGCAGAGGTGGTTAGGCCATGGGAGGGGGGGACCCACATTGCCTCTTTGGGCTGTTGCAGACCGTGCCCCATGGTGTACAGGCCCATCCACCAGGTGCTCATCAGCGGGACCCACCTCCATGCCTGACTCCAGAGGGGGGCCCCGGTGACCCGCATTCAGGCGAGGGAAATCAAGATCCAATGATTTTACTCGTTATAAAGAGCCTGTGCCACAAAACCCATTTCAAGAAATTATTGAAACTGGTTTCAACACTAACATTATAATTATAGCAAATATAAAAATAAGAGTAAAAGCTGAAATCTTGATCTCTACCAATATTAATCTTTTGATGTCAAATCCAAATGTTTTCATTCTGTAGCAAAAGTAAAGGAATTGGCTTTACTGTTCCAATACTTTTGAGGGGAGAGGACAAGTTTTCCGTTCTCAAAAGACTTTGAAGCCTCCACCTTAAATACAGCAGTAATATTCCTGTTTTTATTAAGTAATTCTAAACCTTGTAAACCCGCTAACCTGGCGATAACCAGACTGATATTGCGCTTCACTCAAGGGAGTTCGCCGCAATATCCATCTGGTACCGCCCACGGTAATTTGCTCGAGAAAGGCGGGACATTCTGTACAACAATTCGAGCTGATTGGACGATACGGCATTGTACGCGTTTGTTTTAACCAATCACGGCCACGGATGGAAATGTCGCCTTTATTCTCGTCGAAGGGGGGGGGGGGGGGACATGAAAATCTTACCAGCTAGAAATGCACGAAGCGCCTCTCGCTGTTCAACATTCAGTTCAGATCAGTGGAAATCAACGGGCTCGGTACAAGTTGTATTCTCTGGAGTTTGTGAATTCACAAATACTGCAAGAATTTATCTTGCGGAGCAAGGTTATAAGCCCGCTGTCCTGTTACAAAAGTTTTTTTTTGTTTTTTTTTTTAATATGCAACTTGACGGAAGTGTGACAAAAAATTTTAAATATCGCGTAAGTATATAGCTGCCTTAATTATCTTGCTGAGCTCTTAATTAGGTGATACTGGCAGGAGGAGGAGGTATCCGTTTATTATTTATTTAAGAGCACCGACCTGAACTCACATGTCATCTATGGGGGAACAAATGATTAATGGGAGCCTGAAAAGCCCTCTGCAGGATGGAGGACAGAGGTGAAAGGAGGGGAAAGCTGATCGACATGCTGAGATAGAAGGTAAAATGATAACAGAGGACAACAATCAGATGTTAGATGCATTGATGGAAGAACTATGGACTTAACATGCACTGCAGGACCGTAACAGAATGATGCAGCTGAATCATATACAGTATCATGCGCCAACAGTAAACAATATGTAAATTGAAAAAGAGAGCGCGAGAGGGAGCGATAACCATAAAACGATAAGGGGGTCATGTAGAAGAGTGGAACATAAAAGGAGAGGGACTGCAAGTTGTTATATTGCAAGTGAAACCTTGATAAGTAAAAGGGCGAAAATTGTACAGCATACACACATCAGAGTGAAAGTAAGGCTTTGAAAACAGTTACTAAAGAAGGATGAAATGATAGAGATGAAAACTTGACTGAGCATTTCCGATCATTACACTCAGATAAACTAATAATAATAATAATAATAATAATAATAATACAAAAAAACTAATAATAAAATAAATAAATATAATAAATAAATAAATATATAATGTAAAATAAATAAAAATAATGAAAAATAACTAATAATAATAACCCCGGTTTCCGGGGGGGTTCTCGCGGGGGGCCGGGTTCGCGGGGGGGGGGGGTGGCGGCCGTCGGGGGGGGGGGCGGCTTGTTTGGGGGGGGGGGGGGGGTGGAGGTATGGGTGGGTGGGGGGTTGGGTGCTGGGGGTCGGGGTGTGTTCGGGGGTTTGGGGGTCGGGGGTGGTGGGGCCTGGGTCGTGGTGGATGGCGGGTTTGGGTGGGGTGCGGGGGGGTCGTGGGGGGATGGGGGCTGGGGACCGGTGGGGCGCTGTGGTGCCTTATCGATCCTTCCCTCCTTCCTCTCTTTAGTTTTTCCTCTGGGCTCTTGAGATCTCGCTAAATTTGCTGGAATTTAGAGGCTTCCGGGATTGGCGTAAGACTTTGATTTTGTAACCATGGGGAAGGCAGGAAGTGTTTGGTCGGTGCTGGATGTCACTTTGATTTACCTTTCTTTTCTCTTTATTTCTTTTTCTTTCTGACCTTTTCTCTGGTCTCCTGACCATTTAAATCTCACGACTCTGGCAAGATTCTGAAGTACCTGGTTAAGGCGAAGGGTAATGGGATATTTATAAGGTTTTAGGTGAATGAATGAGTATAAATTTATACGTATTTGCACGCACGCACACGCACGCACGCAAACGCACGCAAACGCACACACGCAAACGCACGCACGCACGCAAACGCACGCACGCAAACGCACGCAAACGCACGCACACATACACACAAAAAAAAAAGAAAAAAAAAGAGCAATGATGACAAGACGTTGAATCGGTAAGACTACCGAATGAACAATTCTGAGCTCTTAAAAAAAAAAAAAAAAAAAAAAAAAAAAGAAATTCCCAAATACTGTATTCCCTCTTTAAAAAAAAAAAAAAAAAAAAAAGAAAAAAAAAAAAAAAAAATAACTAATAAAATACTGAGTTTGGCTGGCAACCAGTTCAGGGTGTACCCTGCCTACTGCCCGAAGCCGGCTGGGATAGGCTCCAGCACCCCCGTGACCCTTGTGAGGAGCAAGCGGTTCAGAAAATGGATGGATGGAACTAATTTTGCCTTCATTACGCTTGTTTTGTGGATTTTTTTCAACCTAAATAAACAAGATGTTAAAGATTATCATGCAACAACAAATATAAAACATAAAAGACTTAGGAAAAAAAATCTTGCAAGTTCAATACTGTATGTGTTGTACAGTAGTGCCCACCTGCGTTTCTCCACTCCCTAAATGTGCGTTGTGTTCATTACGTCACTGTCTCGCCAACGCGCGATCTTGATTGGGCAACTGTACGAATGCCCGCTCCTGATAGGTCAACTGTGCGAAATCCCATTCCTGATTGGTCGACTGATTTCATGCTCGAAAGCGTGCTGTGTGCAAAACTACATCTCCTCCTGCAAGTGTCACACAATGCAAAAATACGTCAACGGCGCGCCTAATAATGAGGTGCACCTTTTGTGTGCACCACGTTCCAAAATCTGTAAATGTTGTTGTGCGACTTTGGTAAGTGCTCCGCTTGACTGACTGTGTGGGAGCATTTCCGTGGACACATTGCTTATATACAGGAAACATGGCCCTGGTTGAGGACTGGCATGCACGATGAGAACCCGAAAGACTGAAAGATGACGTCTTGTTCGTTTCACCTGAAGAAACTGCCACCTATGATGATTAGACTGGGAGGCAGCACAGGGCGAGTACCGTATTTTCCGCACTATAAGGCATTATAAGGCGCACCTTCAATGAATGACATATTTTAAAACTTTTTCCATATATAAGGCACTACAGTAGAGGCTGGGGTTATGTTATGCATCCATTAGATGGTGCTGCGCTAAAGGGAATGTAAACAAAACAGTCAGATAGGTCAGTCAAACTTTATTAATAGATTACAAACCAGCTTTCTGACAACTCTATTTACTCCCAAAATGAATAAACAGCTGTTTTATTATTTTATCTGAGGTAAAGTATTAGTATGAGCTAGCGATCCAAGATGGAGGGATCTTCTGCGCATGCGCGTCACTGATCGTGCAGGGTCTTGGCAGCGAGACCTGTTGCGGCTCAATATTGATCCATATATAAGGCGCACTGGATTATAAGGCGCATAGTCAACTTTTGAAAAAATTTAAAACTTTTAGTCGTGAAAATCCGGTAGTTATGCCGTCATTTGTGAATGGTTGTGCATGCTTGGGCTAACATCGCTTGCACTGTTGTTTGACTCAAAAAGTTTTTTATTTTATTTTATGATTTGAAAATGCCAGAATTTGCACATAATTTTATGTTTTTGTCTGTCTGATGGCATTGTTTTTTAAACAAATAAACCAGACTTTATGTTCAAGCAGTTACTCAGTACTTGAGTATTCTTTTGGTATGCAACTGCATACGCAGGGTTTCATAAATATTCTGTTTGTGGTACAGATTCTTTTGTGCACTTACATACTTTTAAAATAGATGTAACACACTGCGCACTTTTATGTACGAGAATCTCGGTATCTACAGTCACACCCTTGTGCTTCAAGGCAAGTCAGTTCAGCAGCCATTCCTCATGTTCTTTTTTCTGTCTCACATGTTCCAGTCAATCAACTCTTTATCTGCTTCTCTATTCAACCTGCAGCTTATCTGTGTGATTAACCTGATGATTTTTTTGCGTCTTCAGTTCCCCTAGTTTAGTTTCAGAATATTTACAGCAATGCAGATCAGACAATTTGTCAATATTCACAGGGCAAAGTACTGACACCACTGAAACTTAAATATATAAAAGTATTTTAAGACTGAACACATTACCTTACTTTCAATCACAAATTATGTGCATGGTGATGAATGTACTGCAGTCGTACTGCTTAAGTATGGTGCAGGCATTATGACGGGCCAGGGGTAGAAAAGTTGAGAAGCACAGCCGCACCCAGGGGCATTATTTGGTGAAGACCATATCATTGTATAATAAAAAATAAATAAAAACACATCAGTCACATTATGCTGTATAAGAAATTCTCATGAAATGCGCAACAGTACAACATATACGGAGTGTCAGATTTCGCTTACCTTACCGACTCTCCGTTCAATGGGCTATAGATCCCCTTTATCTCCACCCGCTGTACCATGGTCAAAGTTAGACGGGAACCTTCGAAGTTGGCTGCGAGAAGGATTTGTTTAGGTTCTCACCGCTCCGGTTTTAGAGCGGTCACCCCGGTTTTGCTTCAGATAAACCCTTATTGAGTAACCAATTTGAAACAAGGATAACATCTGAACATGCTCTTTTTATAGCGGCTCCTTCTCTAAATTGCACTTCAGTTGCACTTGACCTAAGACCTCAATAAGCTTAGCTGGTTTTGTTAAACCTGCTCGGGCTTGTTTTCCTAATTTAAAATAATCCGAAGTAACTTTATAGGTTCAGGGAATAGCAGTTACCGATGGTAAGGTATAGTTGTTTGTTCGTGAAATGACCAAAATAGTTGTATGACTGAGATAGATCTTAAAGTTAAAAAGAAGTGAAGAGAACTACAGAAACGGGATGCCTCGTTGCTTTTACTACTTGCTTAATTGGCCTAAAAATAATAATACCAGTATTGCTAATGCTTGAGTTTATCTGTTAGCACACTAATCCACAAAATGGTAATAATCATATCCATCCATTCATTTTCTTAAAACCACTTACTCCTCACAAGGGTCGTGGGGGTGCTGGAGCCTATTCCAGCCGGCTTCGGGCAGTAGGCGGGGTACACCCTGAACTGATTGGCAGCCAATTGCTGGGCACACAGAGAAGAACAACTACCACACACACAAGCACACTTAGGGACAATGCAGAGTGCCCAATTAACCTGCCATGCATGTTTTTGGAATGTGGGAGGAGACCGGAGTACCCGGAGAAGACCCACGCGGGCACGGGGAGAACATTCAAACTCCACCCAGGAAGGCTGGAGCCTGGACTCGATCTTGCGTCCTCAGCACTGGGAGGCGGATGTGCTAACCAGTCATCCACCCTGCCGCCGTGATAATCATATTCCAAATAAATTTAATAAATGAGTAAAAATGTACTTATTGTTTGAAAAAGGTCTAAAATAGGAAGAAAATCCTGTCTTTCAAAGTTTATACAATGTAGAGTTAAATCTATCAAAAGAAATAAACTCGTAACTGATACTAAGAAAAGTATCAAAATACACATAATTCTTAATTCAAAGTGTTACTTTTATATAACTAACCCAGCTCTCAAGGACTGGATTCATCTTTACATAAGTCAAAATTCTTTAATCTAGTAATCTAAATTAGATTCTAGATGAAGTCACTAATCACTACTATTAGTAGTTATCGCTATAAGGTGGAAACGCGCTATATAAATGAAGTGCCATGCCACCTCACAATAACAAAAGAGATTAGGAGGCTTTTAGGACCTGGGGGGAGATCGCCGCTGGTGGTACTACTAGCCTGACACATTCTCCTTCCACTTATAATCAAAATCACTCGCCCACATTGTAAAAACGAAAAAACAACAACGAAACATTTGGTGTCTGGAGCCAACGCCACAGAAACAAGGGCTCAAATCACCTGGCAGTAGATAAGCAGCACACAGGCTTAGCTGCAGCCAGCCCGCATTTCCTCCACTGGCGCGTCCTGCGGCCAACGGAGCGAGCCCCAAGCACGTCAAGGCCGCTGCCGAGAGCACCGCCGCCCGCATCCTAAGTTCGCTGGAGCACTCCCTGGATAAAAATGAGCACTTTCCCGCCCCATGGATGACTTCCTGGAGCCATCCAGGAAGACCTCCACGAGACTGGGAATTTCCGGAGCAGAATGTCGTGTAGCGACGGGACCGACACCATTGGAAAGCTACCAGGGAAGTACTGTGGGCTACGGAGCCCGCCACTGCCACAATGCCTTCTGGCATAGAAATGAACTTGGATAACTCTGCTCACTGGCCCAGTACCTTAGTTTTTAATGGGAAAAAAAAAAAAAAAAAAAAAACAGGGACGTGCAGCCGACAGGTCAAAACATAAAAAACCATTTGCAGAAACCCCTGCTATGTGTAGACAGGGCCTAAAACAGGGCTGGGCAAACTCGGTCCTGAAGGGCCGGAGTGCTGCAGGTATTGAAGGTCTCCAACTCAAGCTGATTCCAATCAACAAGATTGTTATCAGGCTTATGCAGAGCTTGCTGATGAGCTGATCATATATCAGCTGTGTTGGAGAAGGCAAACATCCAAAACCTGCAGGACTCAATTTAAGATAAGTCGTTTGAAGATCGAACTGTTAGAAGAAAAAACTTATAGTTATGTACGCTGCCATGATGAAGACGTTGCATGATGCTTCGATCATATCTGAACTCAGCTGTTTACTTCCTTTAACTGCAATGCACTAACTCCCGAGTCCTTAATGTGGCATTGTAAAAAAAAACGAATGGCACATTTGAAAGTTTCCGAACACTCTACTTCGCGGACTTCTCTTATTGCGGGTAATTTTTGTAATGTGTCATGTTTTGGTTCTGTGTGGTTGGGGTTTTGTTTAGTTTTGAGTGCTATTGTAGCGTCGACCTGCCCTCTCTCGTCCAGTCCAGTCATGGCGACCAGTCCTCTCACGTCCCGTCATCATTCACTCACCTGACCTGTTATGTGAAAACAAAGTTCTTCACATTGCCCTTCCTGGCTGCCTCCCTTCCATGTTTTCCCGCGTTTGGCTCCACCCACATCCACATACCCCCTATTGTGACAGAATGTAGGCCCTGCGATTTTATTTTATTTATTATTTTTACTTTTGTTCCCGTGTCTTTTTAACTTATTTTCCTATTTTTATGTACAGCACTTAGGCTTCGCCTGTAGATCAGTTGTCCGTCCATCCATCCATCCATCCATCCATCCATCCATCCATCCATCCATCCATCCATCCATCCATCCATTTACTACCGCTTATCCGGGATCAGGTCGCGGGGGCAGCAGCTTTCGGGGGGAAGCCCAGACTTCCCTCTCCCCAGTCACTTCAACCAGCTCGTCCGGAGGGATCCTAAGGTGTTCCCAGGACAGCTGAGACACACAGTCCGTCCAGCGTGTCCTGGAGCCTCCCGCCAGTGGGACATGCCCGGAACACCTTTCCAGGGAGGCATCCAGGAGGCATCCGAACCAAGTGCCCGAGCCACCTCAACTGGCTACTCTCAACATGGAGGAGCAGCGGCTCTACTCCGAGTCCCTCCCAGATGGCCGAGCTTCTCACCCTCTCTCTAAGGGAGAGTCCGGACACCCTGCGGAGGAAACTCATTTTGGCCGCTTGTATCTGGGATCTTGTTCTTTCGGTCACAACCCACAGTTCGTGACCATAAGGTGACGGTAGGAATGGAGATCGACCGGTAAATCGAGAGATTTGCCTTTCGGCTCAGCTCCTTCTTCAACACAACAGACCGCATCACTGCAGACGCTGCACCGATCCCCCTGTCGATCTCCGGCTCCGTCATGCCCTCACTCGTGAGCATCTGTTCAATGTGCTATATAAATAAAGATGATTGATTGACTGATTGATTGTTTGATAAACTATGGAGCATTGTAATTCCATTTCCATGCATTTTAATGAGAAAAAGTGCTCTTTATTCTCTGAATTATATTTGTGAATCAAATTTACACTGTATTTAAGTAGTGTTAATGCTCAAGCTGTGTATAATGTAAAAGTAGTTGAAACTTATTTTTTATTAAATTTTTACAATAATAATAATAATTACAGATAGATAGATAGATAGTTTTTGTTTTTGTTTACTTATTAATGCAACTAAACCTGACTTCTGGCTTTCTTTTCTACCTCGTGGCGTTTGCCGTTATTTTTGTCCCATTTTACCACATTTGCTCGCAGTTAAGAATAGAAAGCTAGTGTGTGTATATTTGTGTAGTAGTTAAGATTTATGTGTAAATTGATAAAAATAATAAAAATAGTGTTGCGTATTTGTATGTGGTCATATCTCATCTGGGCAAAGTTTTTGTTTTTTGGTCTAACATTTGACACCTCTATTGCAATGTGTGAGAATTCACTGACAAATGTTTGTTTGTTTGTTTGTTTGTTTGTTTGTTTTTTCAGAGCACAAGTGCATAATGTTCCATAAAGGGGCCCAATTGGTTTAGCTGGCATATGAGAGAGCCCAACACGAAAATGCAATACAGTGCAACCTGTGGCATACTTAATGTTGAATATATGTTTGCATGCGTGCGTGCGTGCGACACATAGACAGAAAGGTAGAGAGAGAGAGAGAGAGAGGGGCGGGGGGTTGGGGGGCGGGTTTCTCTCCTTTTCTGCAGCAGCACTTTTATCCTCCAATGCACCATTACAAGTGCATCTTGCCCTGCAGGATGCTTAAAATAAGATCGCACTTGTGATTCAAAGAGGTAAGACAATTAGATCATAAACTGCGATGATAGTGTGACTGTGATGGGTGTGATAAATGTTTCAGTTGTGATACTAATTGCAAAATTAAATAAACCCACCTAACTAAAGTAAACAGATCAAGGTGCAATAGTACGTTTGTTTGCCTAAATTATTGCTAGCAAACTATTTTCTTCATCTTTGGACTCACATGACTTGGCATTTGTATTGAATAGTTTGACTCAAGTCAATGAAAGTACTACCTGCATTTTATTTCTGGGTTAAACATTTGTTTGACCTATTTGTATGCCTTTGTGCAATGCCTCCATACTGTTTCATGAAATTTGGTCATGTAGTTTTTTTCTGAAATCTTGCACAGACCAAAAGCAGCAACCAGCAAATGAAAAAAAAAACCTTTGCATATGACAGTGTAAAATAGGGATGCACGATATCTGTTTTTTCTCACCGATAACTTCCTGCCCCTCCACTTCGATAGTGGTAACTTTTTTTGTTTGTATCTGTTGTTGCAGCTTAAAAGAAAATACATTCAATTCCACTTCCTACTAATAGAGCAGGGTCTGAAGATGGCTGGGGCGGGGGCTGGGGACCGGTGGGGCGCTGTGGGGGCCCGCCGGGCCTCGTTCTGCGGCCTTGGGCTCGGGGGTGTGGGCCGGGGCTGGGACGGGGGTGTTCCGGGCGTCAGGTGTCCGCCCGGGTGGCATGGGGGTGGCCTTGGTGCTGCCGTGGCCCAGGGGATTCCGGGGGGGGGTGGGGGGTGGGGGGGGGGGGGGGGGTGGGGGGGGTGGGGGGGTGCTCGCTTTGCTGGGCCGCGGTTGACGGCTTCTTTCTTTGGTGGCGGTCCTTATACATGCCAGATCCATCACACCAGCATCTACAGAAACTCAAACAGAATTCGCCTCTCCCTCCCATTGCTCGTTGAATCAGTGGGTGCTGGTGTCTGTGGATCTCACTTTGCTTTGTCTATCCTTCCCTCCTTCCTCTCTTTAGTTTTTCCTCTGGTCTCTTGAGATCTCGTTAATTTGTTGGAATTTAGAGGCTTCTGGGGTTGGCGTAAGACTTTGATTTTGTAACCATGGGGAAGGCAGGAAGTGTTTGGTCGGTGCTGGATTTCACTTTGATTTATCTTTCTTTTCTTTTTATCTTTTCTGACCTTTTCTCTGGTCTCCTGACCATTTGAACCTCACGACTCTGGCGAGACTCTGAAGTACCTGGTTATGGTGAAGGGTAATGGGATTTTTATGAGGTTTTAGGTGAATTAATGCACTAAACAGCAATGATTTGTATGTGAGCACATAGCACGGGGTACGTGGAAACATTTTAGAACGTCTTTGATGCACCAAAATCAGAACAGCCACATCAACTCAACTAGCAGGGGATACAATTTTTTTTCGGGGGTAACAACGTTGGCACAACACCGTAACAACCCGCACGAACAAGTGGCGCGTTTACAAAATCGTACATAGCAGTTCTTAGCTTGGCATGCTCATTACAACCCCTCAATAGCAACATTCAACAAAACAGTTTGTGACATCATCAAATCTTATTTGTGTCTAGAGCCTGCTCAACATGAATGAATTGATTAGATTAGTCAGAGCTTTCACGGGTGAGTTTTTGATATGGTAGTTCATTATTACCCATGGTACCTAAAATAGGCTTACGGTGGTCACTGCTACTTCGCAGTTCACTTATTGCGGACTCACTCTATTGCATATTTTTATTTGGGTCCATAACATTGTCATGTTTTGGTTCTGTTTAGGGTGGTTTTTTGCTTTGTTTTTTGTTGGGTTTTGAGTTTGTCATGTTTATGTTCTGTTTTTCTTGTCTTCCATAGTCTCGTTAAGCCTCACTGATGTCCACCTGTGTTTGCCTGCCCTTCCTCATGTGTCAACCAATCAGCATCCCCTTCCACTTGTGTCTTGCCCAGCTGTGTCTCATCGTGCTCAATTAGTGTGTGTACTTAGTTTTCGGTTTTCGCTTCAGTTCTTGTCGGTTCATTGTTCTTGTTTCCCCACGTCCATGCTCCCATAGTTAAGTCTGCTCGTGTATTGTTTTTCCCTTCGGTATTTTGTTATTCTTTGTTACCAAGCCCTGTTTGCAACTTTAGTTTTGTTTGATTAAATTTACTCCATTTTCGCACCTCTGCCTCCCTGACTTGTCCGCCTCCTGCATTTGGGTCCAACACCACACTTTTGAGTCCTGACAGAATGAACCGACCACGAAAGGACCCAGCAGGGAGCCGGTGCCGACCGGCACGACGTCGGCCAGCTCCCAGATGCCATCAGCCTGTTGACCAACCCCGTTCCCTCTGTGTAGGTTCAGCTTTCTTTTCTGGTTCTTGTGTCTCCGTGTCCTCCTCACCCGTTAAAGCATATTTACCCAGTTCACCTCCTTGTGATTCCCTTTACAGTTATTTAAGTGATTCTGATTTTGAGCTCACAGACACCGAGTTAAACTATTCTGATTTGGACACCAGTTTTTGTTCACCTAGTAGTTCCCCCAGTGCACTTCCTTATGACACAATTTTGTCACCCCACGTTTTTGTTGACCACGTTCCCGAGTTTGATTTTGATTCTGACTTAGAGGATGAATGTGAAGTGAGTGAGCACACCAAGTTTGGTTTGAGTGCGAGTGAAAGCTTTTATAGTTTTTTGTTTGCACGTTCCCTGTCAAAGTCACTTACACCCCTTCCTAGTCTTGTTTCGTCTGTTGATGCACCCCTTAACTTAGTCCCTGGTGTGTCTCGAGTTCCCCGGTCCCTTGGTCAACAGGCTGGTGTGACTACAGCCCCAGCTTCCCGCAGACAGAGGAGGAGGCAGAGGCGACCCAAGCTGCAGCCTGTGCCGCTGCCGCCGCAGCCCCTGGCCGCTTCGCCCGTGCCGCTGCCGCCGCAGCCCCTGGCCGCTTCGCCCGTGCCGCTGCCGCCGCAGCCCCTGGCCGCTTCGCCTGTGTCGCTGCCGCCGCAGCCCCTGGCCGCTTCGCCTGTGCCGCTGCCGCCGCAGCCCCTGGCCGCTTCGCCTGTGCCGCTGCCGCCGCAGCCCCTGGCCGCTTCGCCTGTGCCGCTGCCGCCGCAGCCCCTGGCCGCTTCGCCTGTGCCGCTGCCGCCGCAGCCCCTGGCCGCTTCGCCTGTGCCGCTGCCGCCGCAGCCCCTGGCCGCTTCGCCTGTGCCGCTGCCGCCGCAGCCCCTGGCCGCTTCGCCTGGGCCGCCACCTCCTGTTCCTCGTCAGGCGGCGCATGGATTGCGGCCGCCACCTCCTGTTCCTCGTCCGGCGGCGCATGGATTGCGGCCGCCGCCTCCTGTTCCTCGTCCGGCGGCGCATGGATTGCGGCCGCCGCCTCCTGTTCCTCGTCAGGCGGCGCATGGATTGCGGCCGCCGCCTCCTGTTCCTCGTCAGGCGGCGCATGGATTGCGGCCGCCGCCTCCTGTTCCTCGTCAGGCGGCGCATGGATTGCGGCCGCCACCTCCTGTTCCTCGTCCGGCGGCGCATGGATTGCGGCCGCCGCCTCCTGTTCCTCGTCAGGCGGCGCATGGATTGCGGCCGCCGCCTCCTGTTCCTCGTCAGGCGGCGCATGGATTGCGGCCGCCGCCTCCTGTTCCTCGTCAGGCGGCGCATGGATTGCGGCCGCCGCCTCCTGTTCCTCGTCAGGCGGCGCATGGATTGCGGCCGCCGCCTCCTGTTCCTCGTCAGGCGGCGCATGGATTGCGGCCGCCGCCTCCTGTTCCTCGTCCGGCGGCGCATGGATTGCGGCCGCCGCCTCCTGTTCCTCGTCCGGCGGCGCATGGATTGCGGCCGCCGCCTCCTGTTCCTCGTCCGGCGGCGCATGGATTGCGGCCGCCGCCTTCTGTTCCTCGTCCGGCGGCGCATGGATTGCGGCCGCCGCCTCCTGCTCCTCGACCGGCGGCGCCTGGCCAGCGGCCGCCTTCGCTTGCACTAGTTCCGGCGGCGCCCGGCCAGCGGCCCCCTTCTCCTGCACCAGTTCCGGCGGCGCCCGGCCAGCGGCCGCCTTCGCCTGCACCAGTTCCGGCGGCGCCCGGCCAGCGGCCGCCTTCGCCTGCACCAGTTCCGGCGGCGCCCGGCCAGCGGCCGCCATCGCCTGCACCAGTTCCGGCGGCGCCCGGCCAGCGGCCGCCATCGCCTGCACCAGTTCCGGCGGCGCCCGGCCAGCGGCCGCCATCGCCTGCACCAGTTCCGGCGGCGCCCGGCCAGCGGCCGCCATCGCCTGCACCAGTTCCGGCGGCGCCCGGCCAGCGGCCGCCATCGCCTGCACCAGTTCCGGCGGCGCCCGGCCAGCGGCCGCCATCGCCTGCACCAGTTCCGGCGGCGCCCGGCCAGCGGCCGCCTTCGCCTGCACCAGTTCAGGCGGCGCCCGGCCAGCGGCCGCCTTCGCATGCACCGGTTCCGGCGGCGCCCGGCCAGCGGCCGCCTTCGCATGCACCAGTTCCGGCGGCGCCCGGCCAGCGGCCGCCTCCGCCAGCGTCAACCCTGGCGGCGCACGACTTGAGGCCGTCGCCTCCAGCTCCTCGTCTGGCGGCGACCATCC
The DNA here is from genome assembly GCF_051991245.1 of Festucalex cinctus. Classification (NCBI taxonomy): domain Eukaryota; kingdom Metazoa; phylum Chordata; class Actinopteri; order Syngnathiformes; family Syngnathidae; genus Festucalex; species Festucalex cinctus. The sequence goes on along the minus strand of NC_135416.1, from coordinate 24,080,180 downwards.
CGCCGCCACCTCTGCTACTCGTTGGGCGTCGAGGACGCCCTCCTGACCGGCACCGCCGGGCACTCCTCGTCTGGCGTCGGGGACGCCCTCCTGATCGGCCCCGCCGGGCACTCCTCGTCTGGCGTCCGGGACGCCCACCGGACCGGCCCCGCCGGGCACTCCCCGTCTGGCGTCCGGGACGCCCACCGGACCGGCCCCGCCGGGCACTCCCCGTCTGGCGTCCGGGACGCCCACCTGACTGGCTCCTCTGGGCACTCCTCGTCTGGCGTCCGGGACGCCCACCTGACTGGCCCTCTGGGCACTCCTCGTCTGGCCACCTCTAGGCTTTTGGCATTTTGTTTGGTTTTTTTTGGACTGCCCTTGATGGTGGGCCATGCACCCTCCCGCCTGTTTTGTTGTTTTTGGACCTTATGGGACATCTGGGAGCTGTCCCTTGAAGGGGGGGTACTGTCATGTTTTGGTTCTGTTTAGGGTGGTTTTTTGCTTTGTTTTTTGTTGGGTTTTGAGTTTGTCATGTTTATGTTCTGTTTTTCTTGTCTTCCATAGTCTCGTTAAGCCTCACTGATGTCCACCTGTGTTTGCCTGCCCTTCCTCATGTGTCAACCAATCAGCATCCCCTTCCACTTGTGTCTTGCCCAGCTGTGTCTCATCGTGCTCAATTAGTGTGTGTACTTAGTTTTCGGTTTTCGCTTCAGTTCTTGTCGGTTCATTGTTCTTGTTTCCCCACGTCCATGCTCCCATAGTTAAGTCTGCTCGTGTATTGTTTTTCCCTTCGGTATTTTGTTATTCTTTGTTACCAAGCCCTGTTTGCAACTTTAGTTTTGTTTGATTAAATTTACTCCATTTTCGCACCTCTGCCTCCCTGACTTGTCCGCCTCCTGCATTTGGGTCCAACACCACACTTTTGAGTCCTGACAAACATAATAAGTCAATTACTACACTACAAACGAAACAACAACATTTAGATGAAAATAAGCATTAATATTCACATTCATATGCACAAATTATAATAAAAAGAAACATACGGCATTCCTGATTGATTCGACATAGATGGCACTGGATGGCATTTCCATAGTGCTCGGTGAAGGCGGACATATTGTTTCGCTCGCAAACTGGAAGTACGTCGGCAGAAACTGGAAGCATGTTTAGCAATAATACTTTTCCTTAATACATAAATAAAATTACTAATTATCCATCCAAACAATTAGTAAACCTTTTTTTAACGACAAATATTTTTAACCTTATTATTTAGCAATTAAAAAAACAAACAAATTATGACCTCTACTTCGCGGAAATTCACGGGCAATCGCAGGCGGGTGTGGAACGTATCATTCGCGAAAAGTGAGGGAACAACAGCCTTCGCAGTTGGAAGTGTCTACTATGCAATTTTTTATTTTTTTCCCCCAAACTTTAAATCACCAAGATTGGCTTAACCAGTAAAAAAAGCACACAATCATGGTGTTTAGTATGACTTTGTTATGGGAGCATTAAAAAGATGCACTTGCATGAATGCAACCAGATGATAATAATGGACACCTGCAAATTGGGGTACCATATTATTCAAGTGTACAGAGCAAAAACTACTTTTCAAGGTTGATACTGGGGTGGGATTGGGGAGGTTGTGTGCATTATACATGGGTGCGTGTTATATCCAGGGTCTTATGGTAGTCTAAGAATTGATGAAATTATAATACTAGTAGGCATTGGAATGCCTGAGATATACCTAAGACGAGGAGGAAGTAAAGCGCATCTCCTGTCTATTTTTCAAGGGCTGCACATACTCAGCCAAAATGTGTGTGATTGTTGGGGGTGGGGGGTGGATCATCAGCAATCATCCTTTTCCAGAGCTACTGAATAGCTTTTACCACTGCTCTTGCATTTTAACATAAAGCACCATAGCAAGGTATGAAAACCGCGCAGTATCTGATGGAAATAACCTCCAGTTATTTAAACATCCCAGACAATCATTATCCCTCACTCCCGCCCACACTCGATGACACCCTCTGAACATGCTGCTTTTGCAAAGCTGGCAGCATCTGAAAAGATGACACTCACCTTTCATCAGCTCTTCTTACTGCTGTCATCAGTAAGGTGCTAAAGAGCTGTTAAAGACTGCACATCCACATGAAAAAACAAGTTCTTATGCATGTCATTACTGAGCAAAACAGTTACTCACCCATGCCCAAACAAGTTTTTTTTATTCAAGAGATTACAGTTGTGTTATTTTTTTTTGTGGTGGTAGAGAATTTAATGTGTCGCGCTTGCTATGCCCCTAGATTTCTCTACTGAAAATTTTATGACATGGTGGGAGTTTATTAACATTGCAGGTATTATCACTGTGTAGGATTGTAAATAGGTGGCATTTTAAGCACTTCCAAATTAAAGCCTGGTCATTTTGATAAGCTTTTTCTTTGTCAGTTTTAGTCTGGCAAACCATGTAAAACACGTCCATGACCCACTTTTGGGTCTGAGACTTTTTTTTTTTTTTTTCCCAGTTTTCTTGGAGTCTTAGCTGGAGTTACTGTGTTCAAAGCTGGCCTCTTGTGTTTTTTTGTCCATCCTAATCTTTGCATCGCACGCTAACATTAAATGTCTGCTAAGCGTACACTAAGCTAGTACTGGGTTGGATACCCTTTTGCATTCAGAACTGCTTTAATCCTTTGTGGCATAGATTCAGCAAGGTACTGGAAACATTTCTCAGATAGTTTGGTCCATATACAGTACAGTATAGTGATCGCATCACTCAGTTGCTGCAGATTGGTTGGCTGCACATCCATGACCCCGGGTTTTCACCGGATGCGGTTGCGGTGCGGTTGCGGTGCGGTGCGTCTTGACTGCGTGCTCCGGACGGGTCAATTTTTTTGTCAATCCACACCGGCTCCGCACAGCTGCGGTCCGGCAGCTCCATCGCCGCCCACTTCCCAACGTGTCTCGCGGGACCGCGCGCGCGCGATCATGTGGCATTTCACAACGACAAACATACAGAAAGTCTGTGCTCAACAGAGAAGCAGAAAGAGAGGTGGACTTCTTTTGATTTAACCTTTTCTTCTTCTTCTGCTATGAGATTCCATGCAGCATCCTTTTTTTGGTTGTCCTTGTAAAGTATATTAATAACGAGAGTCGGGTCAGTGCGGGTCCACTCTTTATTTCTGTCTTCCGCGTCCGGCTGCCGCTCAGTACGGCAAGTGAGACGGGCACAACAAGCAATCGCGAACATCAAACTCACAATACATTACAGTCCTTATAAAAAGGATGTGCCGTGTTATATATTATTTTGTGGTTTTCCACCTCCAATATAACCCTCTCCTCGTCCATGTTCTCTGGTGTCTAAACTGTGAATGAGCACATGGCCCGTCGACGCCACGTCACGTTTTGCTGAAAAACTTGCGAAATAGGAGCTGCCGAGTGTTTTATTATGAAAGGTAACCGGAAATTTATTTTGAAACTGCCTCGGTCTTCCTGTCCCGCTCGATGTGTTTTGTGCTAGCTTGCCATTTGCCGGAGGCCTACCGCTGCGGCGTCCGGCAAAAATAGAAAATAGGTCTATCCTATCCTATCCCAGTCGACACGCAACGCACCCGCAAGCGGTGTAAACTGCACCATTCGAATGAATGGAATCTAATTGCTTGCGTCGCCGGACCGCACCGCAACCGCACCGCAACCGCACCGCAACCGCATCCGGTGAAAACCCGGGGTGATGCAAATCTCCTGTTCCATCAAATCCCAAAGGTGCTCTATTGGATTGAGATCTGGTGACTTTGGAAGCCATTTGAGTACAGTGAAGTCATTGCCATGTTCAAGAAACTAGTCTGAGATGATTCGAGCTTTATGACATGGTGCATTATCCTCCTGGAAGTAGCAATCAGAAGATGGGTACACTGGTCATGAAGGGCTGCACATGGTGAGCAACAATATTCAGGTAGGCTGTGGCGTTTCAATGATGCTCAATTGGTATTAAGGGCCCAAAGTGTGCCAAGAAAATATCCCCCACACTCAGAACCTTCAACTTTTGACCAAACATTGGAATGTGACTCCCTCCTGCACTTGGGTCCTCCTCCACATCATAACATGACAATAAAGGACCCCGACTTCACCGACGGACAAAATGTGATGTCACTCTACAATGGTGCCCCTTTGGAAACACAGACCGTGAATGGTGAAACACAATTTACTCAAATCCGATTGTCCAGCCGGATCACTAAAGCGATGAGAACCGCCAGTTCGTCCTTAAGATGCAGGTTTAACCCTCTACGTGCTGCATAGGGCAGTGTCCTTGGACCCGCTTTTTGTGGCTAAAATCCAAAACTGGATTAAATAGTCCGCTACTGACTCACTTCCCTGAACATAATCCAGTAGTCTGCTCCAGGCTTTCTTTCTTGCATGATTGTAATTGGCTGTAAACTGTAAACAAGCCAATGTTTGGAAAAAGGCGGGAAAGGGGTTTTCTGGGCATTTGTGGCCCTTATCCTGAGCGCAGAGGGGCCCAAATTCAGCACACGTGGGTGCTAACCAGTAATTTTTGGATGAACGCAACGTGGAGTGCCTGGTTGCTGTATAAATAAAAAAAATGTAGAAAATAGTAGGGGTGTGCCAAAAACTCGATTCATAAAATTATCAATTTATCAATCGAATCGAAATTAATATCCAAAAATCGATTTTATTTTAATTAGAAATGAAGAAGAAGGGGAAAAGGCTCTTACAATACAAAATTAATAAATGTTTAAACAAAAACAAAAAAGACACTTTAATGTCTCTGTCATTTTGTCTTGACTGAAGTAGATCATGACAACGTTGTGCATATCTGTAAATTGAAGCAGAAATCATTTGTCAATCAAATCATTTTGAATCGAAAATCGATTCTGAATCGAATCGTAGACCCAAAAATCATAATCGAATCGAATCGTGACAGTCAAACATTCCCAGCCCTAGAAAATAGTCACTGGACACAATATAATTGGGTCCAACTGCGGGCGCCTGGGACAACCGGATTTCACAACGATATGCGCTAGTCCTCATGGGAAATGTGGTCCTCACTCAAGGGAAAACAATGCCGCTTTTGTCCATATGGTGCCGCCATAATCAACAGAAACTGAATCTTGCTTTGTTTTGCTTTAAGTGCGCTTGTTTCTCTAAAGAAAATGGAAAACAACATGGATTAATAGTTTTGATCTAGCGCCAAACACACTCCTTTAATGGGCTCTTTGCACAAATCCACTACTTCCTGAATTCAACACCAGTCCTTCATTTCCTGTCTTTCATGAGTGGACAAGCTAAGTAATCCAGGTGTGCCTGATCTCAGTAACTACAACAACATTGGCCAGACACACCTGGATTAATCAGTTTGTCCACTCATGAAAGACAGGAAACAAAAACGTGGTATTCAGTTCAGGAAGTAGCCGAGCTGTGCAAAGACCCCATTGAATGAATAACTAATGACAATGGTTTCAACTGTTCACCTCACTGCCTGTTGCATTTGAGATTTGTTTGCGGTTTTTTTCTCTCTCGAATGGGCACACCTATGCACGTGTCATGGGTCTTTTATGTGTATTCATTAAAATGTCTCTCCTCTGTAGGTTTGGGTGAGTGGCAGTCAGGTCTCCCTTCGGCCACTGGATTGGACGGGTGCCTTGTGTTTGACAGGCTTTGGCACCTTCCTCTGTGTGCAGCAGCATTGGTGCCACTTGGCAGGATAGCAACTCTTTCAAGGTTTTTTTTTTCCATTCTCTTCTGCTTTTCACTCGTTTATTGCTGCCATTTCGAACTTTCCAATTGGGAGGTGGATTGTGCAAGGAGCAATGTGCAAGCATGTCACTTGGGTCACAAATGCTGTTGGAGGCTTCGGTTTTCAGTCTACTTTCAAAACAAACACAACTCTACCATGTGCCAATTTCTCCTTCACTGCAACAGTTTGTTTATCCTCTTATCATCTGTGTAATACAAACACCTGCCAATCTATTCGTCAGGGAATCAATCAGTTTGGCTGTCAAACCTCTTGGTAGTCTGAAATTCTCTGCTGGGATAAAGGAAGAAGGCCTTTTCCCAAATCAAGTGTAAGGCACTGCCACGATAAACTAATGCTAATGACACACAGAGAAGTTGTGGTGGAAGTGTGTGACATCAACTTCTCCTGCTGTCATGTAACTCAAATCCTTTCTTGACAAATGCCGTCTGACACGTGTCTGTTTTTTGAGGAAGGCTGCAGAAGGTTGAGCACATTTCGAATTGTTGCGGCATAGTCTAGAAATGACTTTTTTTTGCCTGCTGTCACATCACACGGTCATGTGAGAAAAAAGATTTATGAGCCATGACTGTATTGTCAGTTATAAGCTGTGTGACTTATGAGGTATGTCATTGCTAAACGGTGATTTTTAAAAGTGGTTCAGAAGGTTCCTGTGTAAATATACCGAGCAGAGCCAGAAGACTGTCACAAACCATTTATCACGTGTTTAATTGCAATATAGCAACAGTATTGTTTGTTGATTAAATACAAATGCGCAAACATGATGGATGATTTTTCTTTTGTGTGATGCTATATATAAACCCCATACAAACCAATTAATAATAATAATTTGGCTAGCATTTTTCACAGCAAACACTAGAGCAATAGTACTAAGAGGAACACATCTATGAGTGCCACAGAATAAGTTTAGTCAATAGAACAAATAGATTGTTCGATGGGACTGCTGTTTGTGTCTCAAATTAATGGATTTTAGGCTGAATCATTTATACCTTATTCAGACTGTCTGCCCAAAATCCAATTTTTGTCATATCTAGGCTGTATCCTTCTTGATTTTATGAAGTCTGAACAGCAAAAATCACATGAAATTTGATTTGAGCAAAACAGATCCCAAACCACAGAGGGAAGCTGTTTGAAATTCGATACAGATTGTATTTCTCCAAATGCTTCTTTAAAGGAATTGGATATTAGACCCGGCCATTGCTTTATTTGCTGTGGCGCACACGCACGCACACACGCGTGGCTGTGAGCAGCATCTTCCCTCATAGGAATGCGCAGCCACTTTCTACTCCTGACTATACATTGCTGCATATGGCCATAGCCTTATAGTCACTTTTGTTATCAAGTTGTGGAGGTGAACTCATTGGTCACTGCATGAGGGTGATGCAGTTGTGGTGTGAAAGTGGTCATGTGCATGCAGGTGAAATCCAAAAAAGCAACTGGGGTTAAAACTGTTAGAGCAAAAGTAACAATGTTCCAATAAACAGTAAAGCCCTCGTTGCCATAATTTTACAGTTATGTTCCTCACCACACTGATCATACCTTTCATGTACATAAATGATCTCGTCAACATACAAACTGACACCTATGCCTAGGGCAATGTTTCTCACACTAGTATGCCGTGAGATACTGTCTTGTGTGCCGTGGGAAATGGTCCAATTCCACCTTGATAACAACAAATTAATTATTATCCACAATTAGTGCGTCGTTGTCGAGTAGCTCAACAAAATCCCGCAAAATCGAAGAAGAAAGCTACCCGTTACATCCTGGTTTAGACGCGAGCGAACATAGATATCTATGCTAGTGAATGTGTTGACATTGACAGCAGAGAAAATGCGAACTATTTTACCACCTAAAAGCTGGGACCCTCATGAGGATAAATGGTTTGGAAAATGGATGAATGGAATCACGGCAAATGAAATGAAATGACCGTGCAAACCAATATTCGGACTAAAGTGTCGTCCTTCAATGACGAATGAATCAGCGATGGAGTCAAGGTCTGTCGGGAGTACCGAACGAATTTAAGTGGCAAATGATGTGCAGTTACATAACATTTGTATGTGAATTATGTATTTTCAGCTTAGAGTTGGGCAGTTTTCTGACGTAAATCAATCATTAAACATGTCTTTAAACGTGTAGAATTATAAATTGAAGATATATCACCACACTCTTTGTTGAAAGTGTACAAAATTATGTTTTTCAGAGAGATCAAAGTGGAAGCTGATGATTTTAAAGAGAAAATGGAATAGTAGCTATAGCAATGTTGGCCATGATAGAATAGCACGGCATATTTCTTAGCATTAACAATATATTGTATATAGTTTGATTATAATGTGCATAATGCAACTATAATTAATAATTACTTAATTAATATAATTTGATTTTAAGATATTTGCGCTTTTCCAAGTTATGTGAACTTGTTGCTCAATAGTATACAATAGATATAATAAAAGCGTTTTAAGGAAATGCTATAGCCATTTTATTTTGGTTAGGGTTTTTTTTCTATGAAATGAAGAAATAATGCAAGACCTTGTGTGCAGGAATAAAAGTAAAAACATCTTCAATTACTAACGTTAAACACAAACATGAATATATGTAAAATAACATAACCATATAATGTAAACACCAGGATGAATAATGACACTGTATGTGTAGCCGGTCCAGACTGACACCAGTGAAAAAGACACTCTGGGGCCTATTCACTAAAGGTTTGCGTCGCCTTTGCACCGCGCTAACCGGCAAAAATGGAGCAATTAGGGAGCGCCTAATTCACACGCGCAGATGGGGAAATCTGTCACTAAGTGCTCTGTCGAACAGATTGTGTCACGGTGCGGCGGTGTTATTTGTGCGTATGTAAATGAGGTCATTTGCATACATTTGACGCAAAATATGCCCACCCCAATGCAAATGAGACTCATTGATATGCAGCGTCTAATTCACTAACGCCAGCGCAAATAGCAACACCGCATTTGCGTGACGCAAATAACGTTGTTGGAAAGCATGTATAAACCTGACGCACCTCGATCTCCGGCAGTGCATGCCATTTGCCGCACAACATGCGCGGCTGATCACGCAGAGAGGAGAGAAAGAGAGAGAGAAGGGGAAATATTTCCGTGTTTGTTTTAGGACACATAACGTAACCCGGGCTGATCGGCAATAGCGGGGAGGCATTTTACGATCATTCTTACATGCCAGATGCATACTGTACACCCACGGCAAACTCTGAAAATATATTTTAAAAACACGATCGCACCAATAATTTGTACTTTATGAATGAATGACGTCGTTGTCGTCCTCTCTGCTCTGTACAGCTTAATGGCGCTCTAAACGCTTACTCTCGGTCCAAACTTGCTTTCTGATAATGTCATCTTTCTCGCAACTGTTACTATAACAACCATGTTGTCGGCGCAAATCCATTGCCATGTGTGTTAAAGCAGGTGCAAATTTGCTCCAAGCTGTCAGTTTTGTGGCCGTGTTTGCGCCGGTATATGATTAGAGCAATACAGTATCCTTTGTGAATTGGTGGGTAACTGGGCGCAGACTGCGGGTGCAGTTGTGGTGCAATATTTCGTGCTATTACCGGACGCAGTGCATTCTTAAGCCTAATTTATGCCTCCACGTTTGCTCTCGCGTCGATGAGCGCCGTCGATCACATGATCGACGCGAGCCATGAATTTTAAGTGCTGCGTCGCTCGTGGCCGGCCGACGTGCACACGTCGCCAAACCTTGGACGCACGTCGATGGCGGGGCGTCGCTCGCTTCTGATTGGTCCATTCGATGGTGTTTTTTCTTTTTTTTCTCTCTCTCTCTCCCCGCCCCCCGCCCAGATAGTTTCCGTGAAGGCAACTGGCGGCGCAAATCGACTTCCCTGCTCGGAGACCACGGCTGTGCATGTGGATATGTGCCTGGGACGAGAGGCGGAAAACAACAATAACAAAAAATAAAAAAATAAAAAACTGTGTTCGCTAAGCGCACGGCTGTTGTGTTTTGGCGAGTTTACAGCCGACACCGGTGCAAATTGGCAATAATTAATTGCCACGGTGATGAACTTACTCTCCCCCCGGCTTTGTTTCGTGTTTCTGAATTAAATTGAACTTCCTGAATCCGTCATAAAATGCAGAGGAATCGCCACTCTGTGGCGGCCCAGCCATAGCGACAGCGGGACTTGGTGTGAAACTCCAGCAGACACCGATGTGTATTGCGCACAAGTCGTAAGGCAAACGCACGAGCGGAGCTCCAACGTGACGCCTCGACGCGAGCCTCTCGCAGAAGCATACTGAGGCCTTTAGTGAGTATGCCCCTCTGTGTTGTGTTGCGTGGATGATGGGAAATGATGAGGTGGGGAAAGCAGTTCTTTGGCCAACCGGAAGGGGGTGTTTATTTTCTGTGTATAATAAACAAAAATTAGCACAAAGTGCTGTACATAAACATCAGTTTTGCAGTAAACAAGAACAACGCAAACATTTTGAAGTGCGAATAGTTTTTTTTTTGTTTTTTTTGTTTTTTTGTTTTTTTGTTTTTTTTTACAAGTAAATATGTGTTGTTATTCTGTTTACAAAATTATCTGTTTCTGCCTTTCTGGCGGTTTTACTTTTCATGTGCCTGTTTTTATATTATTCCCTTGCTGCCATTTTATTGTATTAAAAAGATGAAAATATTTATGAGTCATTATTCTTGCACCACTGACAACGCTGTCGAATTTCCATAGCAACCACGTTTCAGCATGTCACCATGGGCTGACATGAAAAAAAATTAACGGCAGAGGCATTCTTCAAAATATTGATGACGTCGGCAAAGAAACGTGGCTGAAGAGGAGGCTAGACTAGGGAGGAGTTGTTGGTTGGGTGGTTGGTTGGTTTATTGAACATATTAACACATTACAAAATACAAGTTGAACTTAAAATAAAAATTTGAAGAAAAAAAATAATTCATCAATGTCATAAATTATATGTTCAAAATGAGTAGGAAGAAGAGCAACAATTGATATAGACCTACTACCAATTCTATCATGTTAATGTACTAATAAACTATTCTTATCGAATAACGCATCATTAAAAAAAACAAAAAAACAAAAAACAAAAACGTAAATAAATAAATAAATTGAAATGGAACAATGAAAGTCTAAGATGCTATGAACAGCCGGTAGGTTCCATCTGTAGATTCAACACCTCACCTATACACCGTCTGACTGGAGAGTGGGGCGTAGGATATTTTGTGGAACCGTAGAGGAGCTACAATACATAATTTACATTAAAAAATAAAATACAAATAAAAGCTTTCCTAGCTACTCAAACGGCTTGTATTTCTGTGTCGTAAACATTTTAAGCAATTACGTCATTACCAGAGCTCAAGCGGTCAAAATTGCGATTCTTGGAGATCTAATTGGTAGTTTTAAAATTCTGATAGACATACTGTTATAGCAAGGAGCAGCCCCTGTTCTTTTTGAGTGGGCTAAGGATTTAGGATTGGAGTTTTACATCACAATAACAGTGCATTCCGCTGAAGTCTCCCCGCACCGCAAAGTTGCGTGCGCTCATCCGGCGAATGCGAAGGTCATTTGTGCATATAGTCCATTATGGATACACTTACACTTTGCATTAAGTTTCTATATGTGTTTAGGTGTATGACATAGCCACACCCACTACACTCCAATCCCACTGCCAGGTTGACTGTCTCTGACCTATCCTGTCCTATTCTCTCTACTTGCATAACTTCCTCACAGGGAATAGCACTGCTGTACTGGATTGAACTCTAATTTAACAATGTTTATAGTTGTGTTCTTTCTTACTGCGAGTGTCCTCTCGTTTATTTATTTTTCTCTCTGTTCTCTTTCCTGCCTGTTTGTCCCCTCTCAGACCTCGTTCTGCCCGCATGCATTTTCAAATAAATATCCATCAGAATACAAATAACCACAACGGGAGTATATACAATTCCATTGTTGCACAGAAAAATAGTTTCATATACAGATAATCTACTGCATGACGAAGCAGTCAAAAAGAGCAGGTTAAAAAAAAAAAGTAAACAGCGAAAAATGTTTTTAATAAAATTACAGTTATATTTTTGAACCGTAAGAAATTGTAAGACAAAATTAGTTCATAATTAATTAGTTTCTAACAAAGGAAACATTCAGATAGTAGTCAGGAATGTATGCTCCAGACTACTATTTGCGGGTTTACATGGCCTTGTTTATGATGCCGCGTGCCACACCATTAAGTTAATTATAAAAGTTTAATGATTGGTGATAGATGCTAGGGATGTAACGATACCGGCAATATCGTGATATTAAAACTGCCTCAATATATCGTCGTCGTCATGTCACAATATTAAAAGCAACACATCTGTTAAAAATGTCGTGTTCCATTTGTGCAGTTGTAGCACCCTCTGGTGGCTAGTTTTTTAGTGCAGTTTAATTTTCACAAGGCATGTTTTGGCCCTTATATGTTTAAAATCCAAATGAAGGGGAACATAATATGCTTGTGAGTCAATATGTGGAGGAACTTAGTGTGAGCTACTGAGCTTGCATTAACAAGTGCTTCAATAAATAGTATATATATATATTTTGTATATACAATATTTCTTATATTTATATGTATAAAAGCACAATAGTGTTGTTTTTTTTGTTTAGTATGAACTCATTTTTTTTACTCACTCAAATAATTACTTCAATTCAATTTCTGTGTATAATAAACAAAAATTAGCACAAAGTGCTGTACATAAACATCAGTTTTGCAGTAAACAAGAACAACGCAAACATTTTGAAGTGCGAATAGTTTTTTTTTGTTTTTTTTGTTTTTTTGTTTTTTTGTTTTTTTTACAAGTAAATATGTGTTGTTACTCTGTTTACAAAATTATCTGTTTCTGCCTTTCTGGCGGTTTTACTTTTCATGTGCCTGTTTTTATATTATTCCCTTGCTGCCATTTTATTGTATTAAAAAGATGAAAATATTTATGAGTCATTATTCTTGCACCACTGACAACGCTGTCGAATTTCCATAGCAACCACGTTTCAGCATGTCACCATGGGCTGACACTCAAATAATTACTTAAGTAAAAGTAAAAATGTAGAGACTATGAAGACGTCTCAAGATTTCAAAAGATGTCTTGAAACACATTGAAGGCTGCTGGGTATGATTTTTACAGCATGCTTCCTCCTACATCAATTTGAAAGATATTAGATAATGGAACAAAAATGGGTATACATCAGCCGGTTGACTCTCTGACTTGCCCTTCATCGTGTCGACAGTGTTGAGTATCACTCGTTCATATTGCTGGTCCACTCCTCGTTGACATGATTGAACCTTCCTTCATATTGTTGGCTGGCAGTCTGCAGCGTTCTTATCAGCGTGCATTGCCCTCATATTTACATATTTATTTTGTAGTAACAAAGTAATTAATTAGTTAACCAACTGAAGCAACTCGTTATCATTACTGTCAATGTAACACGTCACATTATGCAATAAGTATGCTGCATTGTGTCACATTGCAACACCATATCACATGTGAAAAGAGTGCCAGTTACTTTAACTCATTTGCTCCCAACAACATGTAAATACGTTTTTTTGTTTTGTTTTAAGTGTCCCAAAGACGTGTTTTTGTGTGTGTTGTTTTTTTTTTTTTTATGCTAGAGCTTACAGAAGGCTTTGATGCAGCCTCTCAACTGCAAAGAACGATTGCAGAAATGGTAGTTATTACACAAACGGCCAGCAGGTGGCAGCAGAGCAAAGGAGATCAACCAGGGCCATGTTGAAAAAAAGCTAAATTACTTAGAATTTTAAATAGATTTGTGAAAACTGATGAAACTTAGCTCTCTTCTAATGCTAATTGCTGCAAAACGGAAACAGAAACATTTTTTCCTGATGAAAGAAGAGACTTTAATCTTTCTTTTGATAGGTTCCATGCTTTTATAGCAATTGAACACAATATTCTGTGGGCCTTGCAAAATCAGTCAAAATCGTGTAAAACAGCTGGGAGCGAACGGGATTGCTACTGTGAAAATGGCTGGGAGTGAATGAGTTAAAAAAAATAAAGAGATTCTCAAGATCATTGCCTTCACATCATGACAGGTCAGTAACAAGGCTGGGAGGTCATTGTTTGTTGTGCGGTCCACAATCATGGTTTCATTACGTGAAATGCATGAAGCGAAATATGTGTACCCAAGCCAGTCTTGCGCAACACATTCATGGTGCAGGCGGGAACAAACTCAAAAGTAAAAAGCAGTGATTAAAATGGATAAGTATGAAGAGATTTATCTGTCATTTCCGTGAGGTGCAGTGAGCTTTAGGCTTGGGCAGACACTAGGCAGGCAGTCAACCAATTACAAATTTGTGTGTCGGCACACTGAAGGACTCCGTATGAGTGATTTTGAATGTAGAGGTACTGTATGGAGCTCGGATGTCAGTCGTGCTGAGACTACTGATTATTTCAACTGTTAAAGCTTAAAACTGGTAATTTTAAGTTTTTTTTGTTTGTTTGTTTTTTACTGAATAGATGATGCATTGTGCTTGAAAGGGGTTTGTATCAATTCTCTTGAACATGTTTTTGTCTAAAATTAAGGTGATTATATGGTGGTTGTGTGTTTTTTTTTTATTTTTATTTTGTATTTTTTTTATTTAATATAGCCAATGGAACTCACCATAAATACATTGGGGAAAACAATATCGATGATCAATGTGATCGGTATCGGCCGATCTTACTCATTGATGATCGTTATCGGCAGCATAAAACCCTGATCGGAGCATCCCTAGTTAATAAGACATAGGGAAGTGAATATTTGTTAGTAAATAAGTAGCCTATCAATAAAATAAATTGCAGCATGTAGACGCCATAAAACACTGAAACAATGTCTCATGCTGAGTCAAAGACCAAAGAATAGAGATGTCTGGCAAAAACCACAAAATATAAAATTTTGTCCTTAAATCCAACCAGCGAAGGAAGGCAACTGCTCGCCACTTGACGATAAAAGGGGGCTGGGTCACAGAGTCATTCCTTCGCACATAGTTGCCTACAGAAATGGCGTTCAGCTTTGTTGCTCATGAACTTTTGAGTTGAATAAATGCACACAGAACTACACTATTGAGTTTCGTTTGCACTTTTGGCGTTGTCACAATGTCACTGTTCAGCCTGAAGAACATTAGATTTAGGTTGAAGAAGTGTACCCGAAAAAAAAAAAAAAAATCGAATTGCTAATTGAGACGGTCAATTGTCATTGCACCTTGGCACTCCTAATGTGAAAGAATAAGATATGTGGTTAGTGTGAAATCTGTTGGCTCTCTGGTGGCCTCTCTGACTATGGGGCCCCAAGCAGTTGCCTGGTTTGCCGAATGGAAAGCTATGCGTCTGTCTACAGACAAGGGCCAACTAGTGGAACCCCGAGTTCGTAGTAAACATGGTGAAGCTGCATTTAGCCATTATGCCGCACACAAATGGAATTAGGTGCCAACAGAAGTGAAGTCAGCTCCGAGTGTAAATGCTTTTAAATCTAGATTAAAAACTTTGCTTTTTACACATACCTTTGATTAAGGTCTTATAAACATTGTTGGCAATACACAGCCCTAGTCAATAGTGTAGTAAACACAGGTGTAATTAATAGTGTTGTTCCGATACCATTTTTATGGCCCCCGATACCGATTCTGATACCCAGTTTTGCAGGATGCTGATACCGGACCGATACCTAGTTTGTTTGTTTGTTTGATCCTAACCTAAAACACCTTGGAGGTGTGCAACCAACATAATGGCTTTGAAATCTAAATGCAGAAAAGCTACGGAGCCCCTAAAGTGACATGGGAGAAAAAAAGAATTAAATATGTTTCTGGTCTGGACGAGACTTTCTTCTTAGACTTAGACTTGGACTTGACTTTATTGATCCCTTTGGGATGGCTCCCTCTGGGAAATTTACATGTCCAGCAGCAATGAGAACAGATAATAAAATAGAAAATAATTCGAGAAACTTTCTCGTCCGGACAAGAAACATATTTCATTCTTTTTTTCTCCCATTGGTCTTAGTTTTAGTAGGAGCAAATCCAGATCACTGCGATTGGCTGGCAACCAGTCCAGGGTGTCCCCCGCCTACTGCCCAGAGCCAGCTGAGATAGGCGCCAGCGACCCTTGTGAGGAATAAGTGGTCAAGAAAATGGATGGATGGAAATCCAGATCATTTGATATATTTTAGGTGAATTCATCCAGAAGTTCATCAACAGTCGCTGCATTGACAGTTGGTAATGCAACCATTAATTCCATAAACATATTGCTTGTGATCTCATCTATATACTTTTATTTTTTTATTTTTTTTAATGGAGACAGTGGTTGTCTCAACATCTGTGATTGTTGGTAATGCAACCATTAATTCCATAAACATATTGCTTGTGATCTCATCTATATACTTTTATTTTATTTTTTTATTTTTTTTTTTAATGGAGACAGTGGTTGTCTCAACATCTGGGATTGTTTGTACTTCAAAAGAACACACAGAAATGATCTGAAATAGCCAGATCTTTCACCTCGACAGATAAAATGTCAACACCTTTCGAGATGACGAGATCAAGAATGTGACCTTGATTGTGTGTTGGACCTTTTACATGTTGTGAGAGACCAAAAGTATCAAGTATAGTAAGTTGTTGTCAACATGAATGTTAAAGTCTCCAGTGACCAGATAGTCATGGTTGAGTACTGATTACTGACAGCATTTCTTCAAATTCCTCCTTGAATTTACGTTTTTGTTTTGGAGGTCTATAAATTATTACAATGTTGATGTTTGGATTACCTTTTACCAAAAGACTGAGATATTCAAATGAATTAAAGTCTCCCCCCCCAAAAAAAATAAAAAATAAAAAAAGTCCACTAAAAATTGCAGCAATTCATTTGTTCATGAAACTAAAGTTTGTTGGTGTTGCCTCATTGAGAACAGTGTTGCAGGAACCTTCTGTTAGCCATGTTTCGCTGAGGAGAAATAAGTCAAGATCATATGTCATAATAATGTCATGAATCAACAATGATTTGTAGGCGCTCAGCATTTCTAAAGCCAAAGTTGTTTGGTTATTACAAATATACAACAATTATTTCTGTTTTGGATGTAGTTTGACGTCGAACTTCAGCTGTGAGTAGCATTAAACAGCAAGGACTTTTTCATTATCTGCCAAATTGCTGCTTACTGTGAAGTGATTTGAGATGCATTTGCTGCCAACTAAAAATACCCATGTCTGAAGTTTACAACTGCAAGTCAAAACAGAGCATCGGCCCAACAAAGACTCGTAGCCTATGTCTAAATACTCAAAAGTCTTCACAGTGGGGGATACAGCTTTTGCAGTTACATGTTCTTGCCTAACATGTAGCACAATACAATGTGCTTGTTGCTCTGTGGTTTGTTGATTTGAATATCGGTTTTCTTAAGCCAAACAGAGTGCTCATAGTGAAATCAAAGTCCCACGAGACAGTTCAGACGCTCATTGGTTCTACATGGACACAGAGCAAACGAGTGGGCGCAGGAAAGCTCCACTCAAGTAGAGTCAGCCAAGATCAAATGGGAGCGATAAGAGAGGATCTTTGAAGTGCAAAAAGTACAGAACATTTAGCGTGAAGACCCTCCATTCTGATACAGGCTCTAAATGGGTCACAGCTTGCCTTTGGTAACAAAGGCTTTTTTCTTTCTTTCTTTTTTTGTTTTTTTTGTTTTGTTGTTGTTGTTTTTAAAGATAAACACTGAGATGCTTGGTGTTTATGAATGTTTGTTGAATTATTACTGGATGTGAGATATTTTGGGGAAGAAAAGTAAATCTTGTCCAAACTATTATATTGCTTCAGGAAACAGATTTCCATCTGCATTGGCACATTTTGAAGTGCTGAGTTTTATGGTAACTATACCCAAATAGTCATAAAATATCAGCACAGGTTATAATATCACTTGGCGACACGGTGGGTGACTGGTTCGCACGTCTGCCTCCCAGTGCTGAGGACACGAGATTGAGTCCGGGCTTCGACCTTCCTGGCTGGAGTTTGCATGTTCTCCCCCATCCCATTCATGCATGGTATGTTAATTGAAGTGTCTAAATTGAGTGTGGATGGTGGTTTGTCTCTGGTACCCTGCGATTGGCTGGCAACCAGTTCAGTGTGTCCTGCCTACTGCCCAAAGACAGCTGAGATAGGCTCCAGCACCCCCCGTGACCCTTATGAGGAATAAGCGGTCAAGAAAATGGATGGATAGATGGACGGAAGAACCGATGGATGGACGGATGGATAGACAATTCTAACTAATATAAAAAAGCAAAAACTACCCTTTTGACGCAAACATTATTTATGGTAACCAATAAAAGACAGAAACCTACATATGGGGCATTCTTTGGGCAGAAGGGAAAACACAAAACTATTTTCACCACTACATCCTCCCTTGCTCCATTAATGTTTTACTTGTCATCATTTATTTACTGCAAGCATTCTACTGGTGGAATAATGCCAATGTGTCACCAATAACAACCAGTCGAAGGCACTGGTAAGTCCCAGCTGTGCTTGGCCTCTGATTTCAAGCAGCTAGTTTTAACATAGTTTGCATGGAAACAAGCTTTCAAGTGTGACTGTGAGTAATCAACTCATTTTGGAAGGACCACTTCCGGATTTCAACCAGTCCAGGGTGTCCCCCGCCTACTGCCCAGAGCCAGCTGAGATAGGCGCCAGCAGCCCCCGCGACCCTTGTGAGGAATAAGCGGTCAAGAAAATGGATGGATGGATGGATGGCACTTCCGGATTTTCTTATCTGCGGCATTTGTGTTTTGATTCTCTCTCCGGCCGGCCGCCATAAACACTATGTAAAGTTTTGTCTGTAAGTATTATTCACAATATTGACTGGGGATCATTCCAGAGTGCACCTTGGCCAGCTTTGTTATGCTTGAGGCTCTTGACCCTAAACAGGATAAGTGGTACAAAACGGATGGGTTGGATGCATTTCCACTGCATGGTTCAAGTAGCACAAATAGTGATCGGCCTTACAGTTCTTTTTGGTGAACCGAATCATTAGAATCAGTTCATTTAAAAGAACTAGTGTTGTTCCGATACAGATACTGGTATCGGCAGAGGCCCCGATACTGCATTAAAACAGTGGTATCGGTGACTACTAACAAGTAACATGCCGATACCATTAAGTCCAATGCTAAGAGGACTTTGGATGCAGCATCTTGTGTCTTGCTTATTCACAACATTCACTGATATGTGACATGCTCACTGCATGCCGATCTAAGAAATCTTATTGGCCCTTGAATGCTCTGAACCAATGGCAGGACAGCTTTTTCATGTTGAGAAAAACAACACACACAAAAAAAAAAATAGTGTTGTTCCGATACTGGTATCGGCAGAGGTGCCGATACTGCATGAAAACAGTGGTATCGGTATCGGTGAGTACTCACAAGTAACATGCTGATACCATTAATTCCAACACTATTATAGGATTTTGGATGTAGCATATTGTTTCTTGCTCGTGCACGATGTTCACTGATATGTGACATGTTCACTGCATGCCGATCTAAGATATCCTAATGGCCCTCGAATGCTCTGAGCCAGGACAGGTTTTTCATGTTGAGGGAAAAAAAAAACGAAGGTATCGGCATCGGCCGATACTGCAAAGCTGAGTATCGGAATCGGGGCCAAAAATCGATATCGGAACAACACTAAAAAGAACCGTTCAAAAGATTTGTTCACCGAATTGTTAGGGCCCTGAAAATGTTACTGAGTAATCTTTCAAAATATTTTCAGTTAAATGTTGACATAATGGAGTGTTTGGATGAAATATATGTAGTAGGACATTTAGAATAAATTGTGAAATAAATAAATAAATTGTACACTGTAAAACTAAACTATACTATAACAGACTTATACTTTTTATTTTACAGTTTTGTCTGTATTTTAAAAATATTTCATTGAAGTTTGAAGTTTGAAGTTTATTGAACATATGCACATATACACGTATAATTATATAAACACAAAGTTAAAAGTAAAAAAAAATAAAATAAAATAAAATAAAAGAAACATCCAATAAATATCTATGTATATGTTCAAGGGAGTAGGAAGAAGTTGAAAACTTATCCAGTCCTACCCCTTATTCTTCATATCCTATCACTTATTTATAATAAATTACATTTTTAATAAAAGAAAATATAATGCTACTCGTATAAAAAAATAAATTAAAAATAGAAATAAAAATACACTAGTAACACACATATATACAAATTTCATTACACTCATATTAATACATCAAAGAAAAATAAGTAAATGAATAAATCATTTCTACAATCTTCTTAACTTATATCTGATTTAAATAATAATATTGAATTTTACTTTTAAACATTCTTTTAAATTCAACAAGTGAATTACATCTTTTCAGTTCGGTTCCCAAGTTATTCCACAAATTAACTCCTTTAACGGAGACACACCTTTGCTTAATATTTGTTCTTGTTTTGGGTTTTTTGTATACACTTGTACCCCTTATCTCATAAGGACAGTTTCTAATTTCAAACAACTTTTGAGTACTGTGGCAGAGTAGATTATTGTATACTTTATACATTATTTGTGCTATTTTAAACTCAACCAAGTCATAAAATTTCATTGTATTTAATTTAATAAATAGTGGATGTGTTGATTCTGTATATTTTGATCTATTAATAATCCTTATGGCTCTTTTTTGCAATTTAAAAACAGTGTCAGTATTTGTTTTATATGTGTTTCCCCAAATTTCCACACAATAGGTCAAATATGGTAATAATAATGTATTATATAATGTATATAGTGAATTCATGTTCAGGACCTCCTTGGTTTTATAGAGTATCCCTATGATTTTTGACATTTTCCTTTTAACATTTTCTATGTGTGGTTTCCAACATAATTTATCATCAATAACTACTCCAAGGAATTTATTTTCATACACCCTTTCTATTTCAATTAAATTCACCCTAATTTTAACTTGATGAGTGATTGGTCTAGTACCGAAAACTATGAACTTGGTTTTATTTAAATTTAATGATAATTTATTCATATCAAACCAATTTTTTATTGTACTTAATTCATACTCCACAGTAGTCAGAAGCTGCTTCAAGTTGTCTCCAGAACAGTAGAAAGTTGTATCATCCGCAAACAAGACACTCTTGAGTATTTTCGAGACACAACAGATATCATTCATATACAATATAAATAATTTAGGGCCCAGCACAGACCCCTGAGGAACTCCATGAGTAATCTTCAATTGTTTTGAATTTGTATTTTTAAACTGCACATACTGATATCTATCATCCAAATAACTTTTTATCCATTTATATGCTAAGCCTCTTATACCATATTTCACTAATTTATTCATTAATATAGAATGGTCTATGGTGTCAAATGCTTTCTTTAGATCCATAAATATCCCAACAGTAAATTTTTTATTGTCTATGTTGGTAGCTATTTCCTCTACAAGTTCCATGACTGCCATTGAGGTGGTCCGTTTTTCTCTAAAACCGTACTGATATTCACTCAAAATCTTATGTTTCTCAATAAAATTATCCAGTCTATATAAAAATAATTTTTCTAGAATTTTTGAGAACTGTGGCAACAATGATATTGGTCTATAATTACTAAATATATGTCTATCACCACTTTTGTAAATAGGAATTACTTTTGCTATTTTCATTTTTGATGGAAATATACCAGTTTGGAAAGACAAATTACAAATATATGTAAAAGGTTTTACAACATATTCTATAATACTTTTTACCAGTGTCATATCAATATTAAAATAGTCGGTAGACTTTTTATTTTTTAATGTTTTTACAACATTTAATACTTCAATATCATTAACACCATTTAAAAACATAGTGGATGAATTATTTACAACGTACTTATCTATTTCATGTTTATTTCTTGTCTCTGGAATTTCATTTGCCAAATTTCTACCCACATTAACTAAATATTCATTGAAGTTATTGACTATGTCTGAAATTTTATCGATTACACTGTTTTTATCTTTTATAAAATATTCTGGATAATTTATTTTTTTAGATCTATTTTTAATTACATCATTTAGTATTTTCCATATTTCTTGCATATTGTTTTTATTCTGCTCTAGTAATGCATGGTAATGATCTTTCTTCCTTATACGTATAATATTTAATAATTTATTTTTATAGGTCTTATACTTTGTTTCAGATTCCATAGTTCTTGTTTTAAGAAATCTTTTATATAAAATATTTTTCTTTTTACATGCATTTTCTATCCCCTTTGTCATCCATACCTTATTTGGACCTTTATACTTCCTTTTAATTTGAACTATTGGACAGTGTTTATTGTATAAAAAGTTAAATGTTGACTGGAATTCACTATATGCAGTGTTAGGATCGTTTTTTGAATAGACTTCAGACCAGTTATGCTTTTCTAGGTCCAGCTTAAAGGCAGCCATGGACCTAGGTGTTGTTAATCTTTTTTCAATTGTGTAAGTTGACGGCTTCATAATTTTTTTTTTTTCAAAATAATCATGAAGAACTGCAAAGACCGGAAGATGATCACTTATATCATTAATAAGGAGTCCACTTTCTATTTTAAAATCTATTTTATTTATAAATATATTATCTATTAGTGTAGCTGTATCAATTGTTATTCTACTTGGTTTCGTAATGACAGGGAATAAACTGTTACTATACATCATATTTATAAAGTCGGTTGTTTTCTGGTGTCCATTAGGATTTAACAGGTCAATGTTAAAATCACCACACATTATTCGCGTTTTTTTATCATTTGTATAACTAAGAATTTCTGCTAGTTTATCGTTAAATGTGTCAAGACATGACCCAGGTGTCCTATATATACAACTTATAATTACATTTGGTACATTTTTCATGTGTACCTCAATTGTCACACATTCCATTACGTTATCCATGGCAGTTGTCAGATGTTCAACTTTACTACATTTAAAAACCTTATCAACATAAATTGCAACACCTCCTCCTCTTCTGTTTTCCCTATTCATGGTAAACAGTTCATATCCTTCCATCTCAATATCATTTGTTATCTCATTTTCAAGCCATGTCTCTGATATGGCTATTACATGGAATTTGTTAATTTTACGCAAGCATTCTTTAATTTCTGCAACATTTTTATGTAGACTTCTACTATTAAAATGTATAATTGAGAGTGCATAACAATCATTATCTATATTTACATTTAGTTGTTCATTTGTATAATACTCACAAACGATATCATAATTGTTGCTACCAAAAAATGTATCTGGGTCAAGGGTATTTTCTAAATCAGATATCTTATATTCCGTATAATCAAATATTTTAAGGTTATTTCCCTTTGTGTACAAATTTGCCATTTTGGCATTTTGTAGATCTTAGTCAGGTATACTATACCCAGCATACTATATATTCTTTCAGTTTATTAGTGAGTTGCGTTGGTCTTGATGTCTTGATGTGCTTGTTCGAGGGTGAATTATCAGTTTGTCGTATCTTATGTAGGCAATCTCTCCTCTCTCTCGTGCTTCTTTCATTTTTGGTATGAGTTCTTTCCGTTTTTTCCTAACAGTGTCAGTAAAGTCCTCGTTAATGTATATTTTTGTACCCTTGAGATTTTTTGCTTTTTGTAGGATTTTTGTTTTGTCTTTGTGTTTTTCAACTGTAACAGCTATTGACCTTGGTCTGTTCTTCCCAATATCAGGTTTGCCTTTGCGATGTACCTGCTCCAATTCTATCGTCTCCTTCATCTGTAGCTTCTCCTTAAACATCTTCATCACTTTCGCTTCGGTGTCTGTCCATGTTTCTCCCGGTGTTTCTTCTATTCCTTCTATAATCAGATTATTTCTCTTTGACTGTCCTTCCAGGTATTCCATTTTTTCATTTAGAATGTGTAAACTGTCACGTATCTTATAGATTTCTGTTTGCGTAGTTTTACTGTTTTCCGTGTTTTGAATTTGAGTCATTTTGAGCTCATCCACTTCCTTTTGTGTATATTGTAGACTTCCCTTTATGTCTTGTATTTCCCGGGTGATGATGTCAAGCCTTGCATTATTTGAGTCCAATATTATTTTAACAAAACCTTTGAATTGTTCCTGCTGCTGACTTAGTAGTGCATTGAATAGTTCATTTTGTTGTTGCAGTAGTGTGTTTACCTGTGTGAGTGTTAGATAGTCCTCCTCCGGTTTTGAGTCCGGTCTTTGTTTTGGTGGCATGATGCGAAATCGGCGATGTAGGCCTGTCGAGCAGCGGCGATGGCAGAATCAGCTATGCCGGTCCGTCGAGCGGCGGCAATGGCAGAGCCAGACAGACAGTCTCGGCCAGCCGCGGCGACGGCGGACCCAGCAGTACAGGCCCGCAGAGCTGCGACAACGGTGGAGCCAACCAGGCAGGCCCGGCTAGCAGCCCCGGCGAGCAGCGGCGACGGCAGCACCGGCGACACAGACCCGCAGAGTGGCCGCAATGGAGCCAAACCAGGCAGGCCCGTTGAGCATCGGTGGAGCCAACCAAAAAGGCCCGGCGAGCAGCAGCGACGGCCGAACCAGCAACGATGGAGCCAAACCAGGCCAAAACAGGCCCAACAGCGAGCAGGCCCAGCGGCAAGCAGGCCCGGCGAACAGGCCCAGCGGGCAGGCGCAGCGGCAACGGCAGCACCAACAGCGGCGACGGCAGCACCAACAGCGGCGACGGCAGCACCAACAGCGGCGACGGCAGCACCAACAGCGGCGACGGCAGCACCAGCAGCGGCGACGGCAGCACCAGCAGCGGCGACGGCAGCACCAGCAGCGGCGACGGCAACACCAGCAGCGGCGACGGCAGCACCAGCAGCGGCAAGCAGGCCCGGCGAACAGGCCTAGCGAGCAGGCGCAGCGGCAACGGCAGCACCAACAGCGGCGACGGCAGCACCAACAGCGGCGACGGCAGCACCAACAGCGGCGACGGCAGCACCAACAGCGGCGACGGCAGCACCAACAGCGGCGACAGCAGCACCAGCAGCGGCGACAGCAGCACCAGCAGCGGCGACGGCAGCACCAGCAGCGGCAAGCAGGCCCGGCTTGATGAGCTGTCAATCTCGGCTCGTGTCACCCCCAGTTCCGGTGTGCCTGACAGCCTTGTTACAAGTCTCACTCTCACAAAAATAAACTGATTTTACATGTCAAATGTAAAATAACGTGAAATCACTGTAACTGTAAAAACAATATTTCTGTTATTTCACAAAAAACTCTATTAGTTTCTAGGATCAGAGGTTTAGGGGTGCTATAAAGATGATTAGGGGTGCGAGGTTGCTGCAAAGATCAAGGGGTGTGGGGTGACAGTTTGCTGCGGTTTTGGTGTAATTCCTGCTCCAAAAATTGAAAGGGAAGTCAGTGAGTAAACCAAATCTAATAATCATTATGCAAAGGAGAGAAAAGGACCGTAATAGTAAAATATAAACATATCCTAGCTCTTAATTTATGGGGAAGGGTACTCTTTATGATTCAACAGCTCCTCTACACACGTATTGACAGTATGCATGTTTCTGGAAACGAAACTTTGCCTTGAAAAAAAGTCAGACTCCATTACCACCGGGCACTAATTTTCTGTCCGTTCGTATCACTGCGCGGCGCCCTGCATACAGCTGATAGACGCGCACGAATCTACAAGTTGTCTTTTGGAAGGCGGAAGGCATGCCTATCAGCTGTATGCAGCGCGTCTAACAGCTCTAAACAGGGCAACGCGCAGTGATACGAATGAACAGAAAAATTGTGCCTGGCGGAAATGGAGTCTGACTTTTTTTTTAGGACGAAGTTTCGTGATGCAAATGTATCACTCTTTTGAAGACAAATTGTTTTTAGAAGAAAAACGCTTTATTTCCATGACCCCAGCCAACTTGCGGGACTACTTTCCTCTCGACCAAAACCGGACCAGAACTCGTGTCACGGAACGCTGTCAGGGGTAAGTCTGTGCTGATCGCGCACTACTAGAGGTGAAGATGCAATACAGATTCATGTCCAAAAATCCAAACTATCCCTTCAACTAGCATAGATATCTATATTTACTAGCGTCTAAAAAGGATGTGATGTGTAAATTTCTTTGTGAGTTGTTTAGCTTCGACTTGAGGGTTATTTCTTCGTCTTGACTAATTCAAGTAGACTGCCCGCTGAGCTATTTCAGGCGTAATAACCCCAAACTGAAGTGAAATGTGCATTATAAAATGTAGTTGTTGTGGCAAAGTTGTGGTGTTTGGATAAAGATGTGGGTACGTGCATGATTTTCTTGATTTTGCATCAATAGTTGTGATCGCAACATTGTAAAATCCTGGAGGGTCTGCTTAATACCACAAGTACAACAGATGTTATCAGGATAGCTACTGATCTCTGAGTTTAAGATGGCAGCTCCGCCGATGGTTTGCTTTTTGAATCGCAGCTCTCAAACCAGCAGAATATGCTGGTGAGAATCAGATCGATGCTGTTTTATTTCCCCTCAGCAAGGTAGCCGTTAAACCTGGATTGGCTGGCAACCAGTTCAGGGTGTACCCTGCCTACTACCTGAAGCCAGCTGGGATAGGTTCCAGCACCCAGGCGACCCTTGTGAGGAAGAAGCAGTTAAGAAGATTGATGGTAGCCGTTAAATTCCTGGTGCCATGTGCTGTTTAGGTCAATAGGTGAGACAATAAGTAGTCACATTATAACAATGAATTGACATCTGCAAATGTCAAATTGCCACAACCCCTCTTGTGTTGCCATACGATGTCAAAAATTATCTCTAAAGTAATTTCTAAGTCACTTTGTCTAATGTCTCTTGAAACACCTTAGTCTTGCAGAGTTTGAAAAGATTCATTCTGCACTCTGGCATTGCAGTGTATCATTTTTGTTGCCCTTCCCAAATACCCTCCACCCCAACACCCTTGGCCCCACAGCCTTTAATGCGAATAGTACTGGCTGATTCTCAATATCACAAGTACCTGTTTGTATTTCACAGTGGCCATTGCTGCTTTTATTTATCCCTCCTTTCTCCCCAACTGCCATTAGATCTGTCTTCTGTGATGACCATTAAGACCGGGCCAGCAATGCCAGTGGGCCCGCTTCTTTCCAACTTCCATTCCCATTGCACCAAAGTGAGCTTTGTGGCTTTGAGCGTCTAACGAGATGTGCATTTAGACAGTTGATGCTACAAATGGAGCTGTGCAAGAGAGACCAATGAAAAACTGAGGTGCCTCTGAGTCCATTGACTGGAGAAGGAAGACATCAAATCAATGTTGATTTACTTCCAGAATTTGTAAATTTCATTGATATCCGCAAATAATGTGTGACCGTTCAAGTTTGTGCAATCATAGCAACATTTTCACCAACTGTCATTCATTTCTGCTTATTTTGTGATTTTATCTTTCAAAATTTCCAGTGAAGCAATCAAGTAAGTATGCCAATCAAGTACACCATCTGCTTAAGCAATTCAATGAGTTCCTACATGACTCATGTATAGCCTCACCTTCCTTATGGGTTACCAATGCCAATCTGATCATTCTTGTTTTCTAACAAAAATGACGGTTCTTAACAGGAAATGTTCCATGAGCTGGGAAAACATGTTTTACTACATGCAATGTAAAAAAAAAAAAAAAAAAAACACACAAAAACAAAACAAAACATGTTGATAATGTTTGTGGACAACATACCAGGCACACGTCAACAAAGGAGTCTCATTAACTTGTTGCATACAGTCAGGGCAATTAAAATATATATATATTTTTTAACTCTTTGACCGCCAAAAACGTTTGACGTATTCTAAAATCCTAATGACGCCGCCAAAAACGTTAATTTATGTTTATTACGTTTTGTTTTGTTTTTCTCTCAATGGGCAGCGCAACGTCTTGTGCAGTGCTGCCTTGTCCTAAACAAAAAATATTAGTGTCAAAGTCACTGTTGTGCAAAACAATGTATCTTTTCACAAAAAGCTTGTTTTTCCTTTAATATTTTTGTATTTTCGCTTATGTTACTCAAATGACCTAATTTCAAATGGCGATTCCGAAAGAATGGAATAAGGTCGAAACATACTTTTTTTTTTCTCATGAAAGAATGGAATCCAATCTTTCATGTTGTATCCACCATATTTATGTCCTCATACCACACAATATTCTGTTTGCTTTGGAAGATGAGTGAAAATGCTCCAAATCAGCTGGCACCGTTGGGGGTTTGTGGGTAACGTTTGGCAGTCAAAGAGTTAACAGTGTGTGTGTGTGTGGGGGGGGTGTGTGTGCGTGTGTGTGTGTGTGTGTGTGTGTGTG